>NC_092127.1:48113069-48416099 GCF_043159975.1 Macaca nemestrina | reverse complement strand
TGAAGAAATGAAACTTGTGTGTGTGAGATTTTTATTATAGGCAATATATTTCTAATTGCAATTGTATTTTTTTCCTTTTATTATACACGTAGATTTAAGAGAAAGAGCTCTTAATGAAACTTGAAGGAAAGTATTTTCTAGTTGACATATTCTAGATCATAAGAAATGCCAAAAGTTATTACGAGTAATAACGAGTGCACAGACCTAGACGTCACAGAAAGGGAATCAGGTGCTTTTACAACTTTCTTAAAAGTCACTGATATTTTACTTGCATAAGAATTTTCCTCACTGAGAAAACATTTAAAGAAAAACTCAGCCCTTATAATTTTCCTTTCTTTTTAGAAATATATAGACTCTAAAATTGTGAAGTATAGTATTTAATGGTAGTATGTAGGTAAGTAGTGTCCATATAGAGAGGTTTCTTCTGACTGCCAATAAACAAAATCATATGTAATTACATGTATTAATATATACCCACAGGGCATATATACATACACTATATAATCATACACAAGCATATATGTACAGAGGGTGAAAAATCACTTAAGTTAAATAAGCACTGTTAGATAATTAAATGGTTCTTAGGGAGAGCTTTCCTAAAAGAACCAGAGCCCTGAGCTCCTTCCTTCTTCTCCTTGCTCTAGCCACACTGATTTGACTGGGTTTCTTGAATACACCCTGCCTTGGGGACTGTGGCCTTGCTGTTCTTTTTTTCTTTTTCTTTTTCTTTTTTTTTGAGATGGAGTCTTGCTCTGTTGCCCAGGCTGGAGTGCAGTGGTACGACCTTGGCTCACTGCAAGCTCCGCCTCTCAGGTTCATGTCATTCTCCTGCCTCAGCCTCCTGAGTAGCTGGGACTACAGGTGCCTGCCACCACATATGGCTAATTTTTTGTATTTTTAGAAGAGATGGGCTTTCACCATGTTAGCCAGGATGGTTTCGATCTCCTGACCTCGTGATCGGCCTGTCTCGACCTCCCAAAGCGCTGGGATTACAGGTGTGAGCCGCCATGCCTGGCCCCTGCTGTTCTTTTTACCTGAACACTACTTTCCTGTATTCTGTATTCACAGGGCTCAGCCCGTGGTTCTATACAATATTCAACAACCAGCACCTCTTTGGGAAACAACCAATTAGTCCAAACACCTGACCAGTCAGAAGGATGCTGGGTGCAAACTCCACAAGAACATACCAGTGCCTCCCCAGCTGAACATCAGCCTTGGTGCCCTCACTTCCTCCAAATCTGGACTCAAATATCACCTCTTTGAGGAGGTATTCCCTGAAAGACCTATCTAAAGAACATCCCTGTTATTATCTCATGACCATGGCCTTTTTCCTGTACATGTATCACTTGACCATATATATTTATCTGTGAAACTTTCTATTGTTTATATTCCTCATTGCATGTAAGTTCCAAGAAGGCAGGAACATTGTCTGCTCTTATCAAGGTTGCTTGTAACCTCTACTTGCTAAATCCAATGGTCAATTATTCTTCTCATCTTTTCCGAGTTCCTGTTAATAGTTGGTTACTCATGCTTCCTTGAGTGTTTTTTCTCCTAAGCTCCAGAACATTAGAGTGCTTCATTTTCCTTTTGTTTCTCTAGTTGCTCCTTCTCATTTCTTTGACTTCTGGAATTAGTTGGTGAATCCCTGGCCTCAGTCTCTTGATGTTGTCAGCCAGTCACAGCTTTAAATAACACCTGTATGCTGTGAGTTCCAAATTTGTACCTGTAGTCTGAACCTCCCTCCTGAACTCCAGATCCATTTATCCAACTGGCTGACATCTCCCTTGGCTATCTAATACACATCTAGAATTTAACTTCTCTCAAACCGAACTCCTTACATGCCCCCCAAACATGGTTTTCTTAAATACTCCCTAGCTCAGTTAACATTAGATGCATTTTTTCCAGCTACTTGAGAGGCTGAGTGGGAGGATAACTTGAGGCCAGGACTTCAAGACCAGCTTAGGCAACATAGTGAGACCCTGTCTCTACAAAAAAAAAAAAAAAAAAAAAAAAGCAGAGCGTGATGGGGTGCACCTATAGTCCCAGTTACTCAGGAGGCTGAGGCAAGAGGAGTGCTTGAGCCCAGTAGTTTGAGGCTGCACTAAGCTATGATCATATCATTTGCACTCCAGCCTAGGTGACAGAGTGAGGTCTTTTCTCAAAAAGAAAAAAAATCATTTTTCCAATTGGTCAAACCGAAAACCTTAACCTCACCTTTAATGTTACTCTTTCCCTCATGCCCCACATCCAATATGTTACTTATCCTTCAAACCCTGCCCAGAGTCTATGGCCTCTCACCGTCTCTGTTTCCACCATCCTAGTTGAAGCCATCATTATCTTTTATATGGATTATTACAATAGTGTTGGAACCGGTCTTCCTGCTTCTGTTCTTGCTCTTTCCAATTTATATCAGTCCCAGAATCAGGATGATCTTGTTAAAATGTAAGTCAGGTCATGTCATTTCCTTACTCAAAATCCCCCAATGGCTTTCATGTCACCTAGATGTCCTTATTATGACTGAAAGGTTTTTAATGATCTGGTCCCTTGTTCACCCTCTGACCTCATCTGTCATTGCTCTCCCCTTTCCTTCATGCTGCTCCAGTTGCCACACTGGACCCCTCTTTGTGCCTCTAACAAACTAGGAATGCTGCTGCCTCGGGGCCCCCGCACTTCTTTCTTATGCCTGGAATGCTATTCCCCAGATAGGCACCTGCCTGGCTCCCTTGTATAACTCAAAGTGACTTCCTTAATGAAGTCTTATATTGCCACTCCATCTAAAATTTAAACTTTTCCAGATGATTTCACTTATACAACATTTACTTTTAACACATTTCCAGTGCTCCTAGTTTAATAAAACATTTTAACAAGAGGAGATGAGGCTTGAAGAGAAAGCAAGCAGCTGGATCATGAGAACCCTTTTGAGCCAAGCAAAGCTTCTGACCTGTCCCAGAGGAGCCACCAAGGGCTGTTAAGCAGCAATGTGATATAGTGTGTTTTAAAAAGGTTACTTTGGCAGTTTTTTTAAAACAAAGCATATGAAATATTCAACTATGATATGATAAGAAGACCAAGTGACTTTTTTAGAGATTTCAAGCAAACATAAAGTTCTCCTTTGTTGAATTCCTTCAATTTCTATTTGTTTTTCTGTGACACACATGTTACACTTTAGTGAGTATTCACTGAACCATTTCATAGGAATAGTATTAGTCTGTTTTCACGCAACTGATAAAGACTTACCCGAGACTAGGAAGAAAAAGAGATTTAATGGACTTATAGTTCCATATGGCTGGGGAGGCCTCACAATCATGGTGGAAGGCAAGGAGGAGCAAATCACATCTTACATGGATGGCAGCAGGCAAAGAGAATTTGTCCAGGGAAACTCCCATTTTTAAAACTATCAGATCTCACGAGACTCATTCACTATCATGAGAACAGTGCAGAAAAGACCCACCCCCATAATCAAATCACCTCCCACTGGGTTCCTCCTACAACATGTGGGAATTGTGGGAGTTACAATTCAAGATGAGATTTGGGTGGGGACAAAAGCAAACCATATCATTTCACTCCTGGCCCCTCCCAAATCTCACGTCCTCACATCTCAGAACGAATCATGCCTTCCCAACAGTCTGCCAAAGTCTTAACTCATTTCAGCATTAACTCAAAAGTCCATAGTCCAACATCTCATCTGAGAAAAGGCGAGACCCTTCCACCTATGTACCTGTAAAATCAAAAGCAAGTTAGTTACTTCCAAGATACAATGGGGGTACAGGTATTGCCTAAATACAGCTGTTCCAAATGGGAGAAAATGGCCAAAACGAAGGGGCTACAGACCCCATGTAAATCTGAAATCCAGCAGGGCAGTTGAATCTTAAAGCTCCAAAATGATCTCCTTTGACTCCATGTCTCACATCCAGGTCATACTGATGCAAGAGGTCGGTTCTCATGGTCTTGAGCAGCTCTGCCCCTCCTGGCTATGCAGTGTACAGCCTCCCTCCTGGCTACTGTCAGAGGTAGATGTTGATTGTTTATGGCTTTTCCAGGTGAATGGTGCACACTGTCAGTGCATCTATCATTCTGGGGTCTGGAGGACAGCAATGGCCCTCTTCTCATAGCTCCACTAGGTAGTGCCCCAGTAGGGACTCTGTGTGGGGGCTCCAACCCCACATTTCCCTTCTGCACTGCTCTAGCAGAGGTTTTCCATGAGGGCCCTGTCCCTGCAGCAAACTTCTGCTTAGGCATCCAGGTGTTTCCTCCTCTGAAATCTAGGTGGAAGTTGTCAAACCCCAATTGTTAACTTCTGTGCACCCACAGGCTCAGCACCACAGGGAAGGTGCCAAGGCTTATGACCTGTACCCTCTGAAGTCATGGCCCGAGTTGTACCTTGGCCCCTTTTAGTCATGGTTGGAGTGGCTGGGATGCAGAGCACCAAGTCCCTAGACTGTCCATGAAACCATTTTTACCTCCTAGGCCTCTGGGTCTGTGATGGGAGGGGCTGCCGAGAAGACCTCTGACATTCCCTGGGGACATTTTCCTCATTGTCTTGGGGATTAACATTTGGCTCCTCATTACTTGTACAAATTTTTGCAGCTGGCTTGAATTTCTCCTCAGAAAATGGGATTTTCTTTTCTATCACATTGTCCAGCTGCAAATTTTCTAAACTTTTATGTTATGCTTTCCTTATAAAACTGAATGCCTTAACAGCACCCAAGTCATCTCTTGAATGCTTTGCTGCTTAGAAATTTCTTCTGCCAGATACTCTAAATCATCTCTCTCAAGTTCAAAGTTCCACAAATCTCTAGGGCAGGGGCAAAATGCCGCCAGTCTCTTTGCTAAAAATTAACAAGAGTCACCTTTTCTCCAGTTGCCAACAAGTTCCTTATCTCCATCTGGGACCACCTCAGCCTGGATTTCATTGTCCATATCATTATCAGCATTTTGGTCAAAGCCATTCAACAAGTCTCTAGGAAGTTCCAAACTTTCCCACATATTCCTGTCTTCTTCCGAGCCCTCCAAACTGTTCCAACCTCTGCCTGTTACCCAGTTTCAAAGCTGCTTCCACATTTTTGGATATCTTTTCAGTAATGTCTCAGTCCCAGTTACAATTTACAGTATTAGTCCATTTTCATGCTGCTGATAAAGATATACCTGAGGCTGGAAAGGAAAAGAGGTTTAACGGACTTACAGTTCCATGCGGCTGGGGAGTCCTCACAATCAAGGCGGAAGGCAAGGAGGAGTAAGTCACAACTTAAGTGGACGGCAGGAGGCAAAGAGAGCTTGTGCAGGGAAACTCTCGTTTTTCAAACCATCAGATCTCATGAGACTCATTCACTATCACAAGAACAGTGCAGAAAAGACCCACCCCCATAATCCAATCATCTCCCACCGCTTCCTCCATGACACATGAGAATTGTAGGCATTACAATTCAAGATGAGATTTGGGTGGGGACATAGCCAAACCGTATCAGGAACCAATTACCTTCAAATTCTTGAACTATTTGGAATTTCACACAACTTTTCCCCATAATCCTCAACATTGCAAATATTAAACAACCATAAACATCCAAATAAGTAATATTTCACATTAGCAACAAAACCTTTTATTTTTTATTTTTTTATTTTGTGAGATAGAGTCTCACTCTGTTACCCAGGTTGGAGTACAGTGGCATGATCTCGGCTCACTGCAACTTCCACCTCTTGGGTTCACGCAATTCTCCTGCCTCAGCTTCCCGAGAGTAGCTGGTACTATAGGCATGCACCACCATGCCCAGCTAATTTTGGTATTTTTAGTAGAGACGCAGTTTCACTATGTTGGCCAGGCTGGTCTTGAACTCCTGACTTCAGGTGATCCACCTGCCTTGGCCTCCCAAAGTGCTGGGATTATAAGCATGAGCCACCACGCCCAGTCGCAACAAAACCTTTAAATATGAAATAGTACAAAAAAATTTTAAGTGACATGAGCCAACTGAGATGTGCTAGGAGGAATGCATTTCCCCTCTAAAAGAACAGATTCTACTCAACTCTAGCATATTGTTGGCAGATTTCTCCATTTTTCAAGAAAAGCTAAAACTCACATGCTTATCTGAAATCTCCCAAGTTTTGAAATACTAAAATAAAATAAAATCTTTCCACAATCCTATGGCAATTTCCACCATTTGGTGGATCATTTTTGAGTCTGGGATACCCTCTCAGACATTTACATGGCTTGCTTAGCCTCTCTGTTCCTTGATTCCTTAACTATAAAAATGGGGTAATAATAACCACACCCACCTAATAAGGTTGTGGGTAGGAATGAATTAAAGATAAATGAAAAGTGTTTAAATTACTGCTAGTCACACAGTAAGTGCTCAAAAGTTGCCACTTTCCCGATCAGTTTTCCGCTGAAAATAAGTACTTGGCATCTTCCCACTTAAAACTATCAAAGCTTCTAAGTCAATTGACAATATTTCCTGATACATACTCATTACAGATCACTGCTCTGAGGACTGTGCAAATAGTCAAGGAAAAGCAAGGTACAAGGTACCTACACTTGTCAATAAAATGAGAATGAGGAATCAGGGTAAATGTATATTAAACCGACAGAAGGACATGTACCAAAATTAAAAAAAAAATGTTCAAGTGGATATTAGCAAAATCATAAGAAAAACTAGGATCTTTAAAAGAAGGGAGTTGATATGTGAGTTGGTATAATAGATTATAAGGCAGGACAGAGTGTGGGATGAGGCCACACTGAGTAGTTTCTTCAGGAAAACAAGCATTTAGGCAGGGCTCAAAAGAAGACAAGAAATGTTATTTAAATCGGGGGATATAATGGGTAAAGAAAATTGATTAGGAAGTTAAGGAAGATATCATGGAAGTGATTAAACTGAGTGAAGCGTACATTTTAGAGGCTAAAGCATACCTCAGGAAAGGGAATATGGGCATGGTGAAATCAGCTTTGGGGGCTGGGCATGAGAAGACATTAAACCTTTGAACAGTGATAAAAATGAAAAAGAAAACGAGATAAGTGATCCACCTTCATTTCCTCTGCTAAAGCTATCCTTTCGAAATGCTCTCTCTCTTTCCAAAGGATATGTTTTAAACATGGTCCCTTTTACTATCACACTGAAAATCTCTCACCAGGGAGTATGAAAACTCTGCAAGCACCTGATCTGTGAGAGAACTGAGATGTCCTATCTTTGGCTACACTTTTTTTCTTCATTCCTTCTAAAAATTGCATATTTGCTGTAAAAAAATCACATAATGACATCTAAGTGAAATATTTCAGATGAATAAAACCACCTTTAATTCCCAAAGCTAACACAATTCTTATTATTTTCATATTTTCTTGTCTAATCTATGTCTATAAGTCTACAGATTTGCCTAGTTATAATCGTTGAGTGCATTCAATTGCATTTTCCATTTTGTTCACTTACCATGTATCAAAATATTGCCTTAGGTTTCTATAGTTATTGCTAGTATTTAAATGTCTGTATCATAGTTCATCAAGTTGGTGCCTCATAATTTAATATCAGAAATTAAGTAATGTTCATTCACTTTTGTCACGGAAAATGCTACAATATGCATCATTTTGCACAAAGTTTTTATTTTTATTTTAAATGTTGTTCGACTATTTCCTATAGATTAATTCAAAAGAATGAGAAGACAAATATATTAACTTTTTATTCTCCCTTAGCCTATATATATTAACATGAACATGAATAGGTTATAATGCTATTATAAGAAAATTGGGGGAATTTTGGACGCACCACCAAAGACACTTAGGCTGAGTGTGACTTATACCAAATCACACTTCAGTTCTAAAAATGCTCTATGGCCCCACAAGGGTGCTACGAATTGGCCTTTTAATTAGAGTAAAACTGAATGTCAAGTCATGTCTTTTCCCCCACCCCCAGTTCCTCTTATAAGTTAATGTGCTGATGGTAAAGACATAAATAGCTACCCTCTCTCTTTAGATAAATTGCCCAGGAGAGCTGTGATAGTGAATCTACAGGCCTATAAATCTAATAAACAAGAATTATACAATACTGAGAAATGTGAGCAAGACATGGCTCTGAACTGTATTAAAATAATAAAAGGATGAGGTTAGTGCACATATAAAATTGAAACTACAATCATACAGAGTACCTGAGAAATTGCTAAAGCAAATGTGATAATGAAGAACACAACTGAGGTTAAAAAACCTGCAGCATTTTGTAAAATGCCATTACTTTAAAATACACACGCACATGAAGAAATGTCAATGTTATTATTGAAAAGCACAATTAAAGTGAAACAACTTTGGCTACAGTTTTTAACTGAGAAATTGGTAATAAAAAGTGGTTTGGAAGAAATAGTGGTATGTCTTGATAAAGATGGAAAGGTTTGGGAATAATTACAAAGTCTAGGTTCATACAGGCAATGTAAAATGAAGATTGGTTAGTGAGTTAGAAGACTGAAATAGGAAACCTTTAGAAAAAAACATAGCTATTGAAATTAAAAATACTCTATATTGATGGTTTAATCCAGAGTATGGCTGAAAAAATACTCATCCCACTTATCAACTGGACACAGTGGATCCTTTCATTGCTCATATTTTAAAGTCATTTTTATAAGTCATCTATATAGAAAGGCAAAAAGATAAAATGATCCAATGCAACCATATGATAGTTTCAAGACAGAATGAGTTTTATTCCTTTAAAATTCATCAATTCTTTTTGTTTTTTGGAAGACCTCTAAGAAATAATAAAAGCCTCATGCTTCTTAAAAGTAGTTAGAATTGCTCATAACAGACACTCAAATGCTAAAATTGGGCAAAACGAACTCTGAGGATTAAGTAACCATTTAAACACAGTTAAAGACACAATTAGTAAACTGAATGATGGATCAGGAGAAATTACTCAGAATGCAGTACAGAGACCTGGAGATAGAAAATATGCAAAAGAGGTAAGAGATATAGAGGACAGGGGATGAGAAGGTTTAATGTATATTTAATAGGAGTCCTAAAAGGAAAAATTAAAATAGGAAGGGAGGCAATATTTGAAGTATAATATCTGAGGATTTTCTACAACTGATAAAAAGATAATCCAGCTATACAGGAAACATGCTTATTTATCTAAATGATGAAAGAATTCACACCTCAGAAACTTTTATTCATATACCCCACACACAGGTGTGCACTTTGAAAATAACAGAGTGTAGGTTATGTCAGCATTTATTAAATACCTATGGGCCACAAACGAATCCAGGTACTAACATGCCAGAGCAGCACATAATTTAGGTGTTCTCTTTACACCAAGAAGGTAACTGTTGATTCCAAATTCTGCATAATTTTTTTTATCAAATCATATTTTAAAAGCAGTTTCTTATATTCCTATTTTAAGATATCCTGTTATATATGGTCCTTGATAAAGACGAGAATCATTCTATTAACCAAATGTTAAGAAATTGTAATTTTTTGCACATTATATTTTCTATAAACTAGATATAAAGAGACATCCATAAAAGTAGCTATTTTGGCTGGGCATAGTAGCTCACATCTGTTATCCTAGCACTTTCAGAGGCTGAGGCTGGAAGATCACTAGACCCCAGGAGTTCAAGACCAGCCTGGGCAACATAGTGAGACTCCCATCTCTATTTTTAAAAATAGTAGCTATTTTTACAGTAAACATAAATTTCAAAATACTTAAACACCTGCCCAAGGTCCTTAAAAGAGAAGGGTGTGAAAGGCAGGGGTGTGGGCTGGTGGGAGAGATGGTTGAATATTCAGCACTGACCATCTTTGCTCGATCACCCACAGTCTTTTTATACTTTAGAGTCTCAGGTTGTTCTTCCTCCCCTTTCTCCTCTGCTTGAGGCCTTTGTAGCACATCGTCAAAATATGCAACAGAAGAAGGAAGGGATAGCCTCTGCATTCCTTTCCTCCCCTACACCTAATCCTCAGCTCTTTCCTCAGTAGCTGAAGACACGAAGGCGTGAGAGAAAAAGGCTTCTTGTTCTCAGCTTCTTCCCCTTCCCATCTGGGATCCCTGGTCTCAGGACTAGGTTGGAGAATCATGGCTTATTAATGCCTCTTGGCTTCCTCTCTTTTCCCTTACTCCTCATTCTGGCAGTCTTCGATGCTTACAGTCAACAGGGTCCAGGGCTTGAGGGAAGAAGAAAATCTGACTATCTAAAATGCATAATTGTTTTTTAAAAATATTATATATGATTGATAATAGTGTAGTTACTTAAGAATGAAGGGCTATGACAAACCTTGACTATCCAAATACTAGCTGTATGTTCTCTGCAAGTTACTTAACCTCTCTGTGTTTTGGTTTCCTCATCTATAAAATGGAGGTAAAAATTAGTAACCATCTGATAAGAATCTTGTGAAGCATAAATTGGTATACCATTAGGCTCCACTGACCCCAATTTTAGCTTTTGAGATTCATTTTGGGACAATAAGTACTTAAAACAGTGCCTGGCATATGGCAGGCATATGGTAACATTCAATAAATGTTCATTCTTATTTTTTAAATTATATTCATAGAATAGGTTATATCTAAATTATATTTTACATAATTAAAAGTATGTGTACAATTTTATACTATATGTAACTGTAAAACAATTTTAAATTATTTAGGTATGATTTAGAAGGATATCACCAAAAAGGTTCAGGGTGTTACTTCTTTTAAAAAAAATTAATAGTTTTTGGGGTACAGGTTGTTCTTGGTTACACAGATAAGTTCTTTAGTGGTGATTTCTGAGATTTTAGTGTACCCATCACTCGAGAGTGTACACTGTACCCCATAAGTAGTCTCATCTTCCACCTCTCCAACCTTCCCCTCTGAGTCCCCAAAGTTCATTACATTACTCTTATGACTTCGCATCCTCATAGCTTAGCTCCCACTTATGAGTGAGAAATACATACCCTACTAGCTTCCCAGTGGACCTCCTTGGTTTCCTGATAACCTCTCACCTCTTTGATATGCATCAGCTGTCTCTTTGCTGGAGCCCCTGTATTCTGGTATCTGCTCTTCTTTACTTCACACATAGCAAACCTCGGCAAGAGACCAACACCCTATTATTGACACCCTGACTCATTGATAAGACCAAACTCCACAGTGCAGAAGCCCTTCTGCTCTGAAAGTGGTAGGTATAAAGACTAAACTTCACTATGTTGGACCTAATAACTCTTTGGAACTAATTTTCTCCTAATGAAATACAACACTGCTTACTCTTTAATAAAATTAAAATCATAAGCCTTTAGCATTAATAGGAAGCTACTACGGCTAGGGCACTACAAACTCCCTGATGAAGCAAATCCATGCATAAAATTTTTTAAATATATATTACCAATAAAATGCATATATAGAATTTTTATTCTGATCTTGATACAACAAATGGATACATCCCTGTTAACATGACTAAATATCTAATTCATTTCCTCATATATTGGAATTATGTTATTAAAGTAAACCTTTAATAACATGCTGCCTATTATAAGACTGCTATATACGCATTATAAATATTTGGAAAATACATAAAGAAAGAAGGGTGGAAGGGGAGGAGAAAGAAAGGGATGAAGAGGAGTGGGGAGGGTGAAGAAGAGAGGTAGAAGGAGAAACAAAGAAGAGAAGGAAGAAAGTCCCTTACCCTTAATCTTAACATCCAGGGACTGTGAAAATTTTGGTAGCTTTTTAAAATTGAGAATATGTATACCCTTTGATTTTTAGTCTGCCTTTTCCCACAAAATATTCTGTGAACATATTTTGGCCAATACATAATCACTGACATCATGTTTAGTAATAGTTGCCGAATATTCCACCTTCATGTAATGGTAGGCAGGGCATGGGGCTAAACCAGACTGTACTGTGTCTCAATCCAGGCTTGATCTGTTACTAGCAATATCACATTAGACAATTATTATACTGTCCTACCCCTCAACTTCCTCATTTCAAAATAGGGGAACACCAATAACTACTTCAAAGGATTGTTGTGAGTATTAAGTATGATGTGACAGATAAAATACTTAGCATGGGGCTTGATGTACAATCATTTACTTAATAAATGTTAACTATTAGGTTTTCCTATTTGCCATAGTTGCCCCCACCACTCCCGATTAGATAAAGTGTCTTGAAGGCACCAACTGTGTCCTTACATGAGGTCCCAGTGCAACAGAGTTGACACATGTTAAACTGTGTTGAATGAAGAAACAAGCGAATAAGTGGCTGGCGGGATGACTGTGTTAACTGGCCCTTACCAGTTAAGTGGTCAGTTTTAGACAAGAGCAGAAAGTCATTAAACATTTGGAGAGCACTGTCAAGTCAGCTTAGGTTTCTTCACAAAACTTTGAGAGCAACAGGAGACAATATTTTGCCCCTATCCTGTATCCTGTGGTTTGCTCTTCTGCTCTCTCTACTTTACATCCATGATCTTTCTCCAAAGATGGGCTCCAAAGTCTTTCCTAAGGGACCCATTCCTTCTCAGCAGTCCTTTTCTCACTGAGATTTTATTGGCCATCAACAACATAGCCAATGGGCTATATGTTTAGTCGAATCACTATGTCTGCTTGACTGTAATTCTATCATTCTTAGGTCTTTTCCAGATACACATTCCAATGATTTTGGTTTTGAATCATACCCACAAAGTCTAAATATACTAGGTTAAAAAAAAAAAGTTGACTGCTTATAATCAGTCATCAAATGGAATGTTCTCTTGCCTATTTGCTTTCAACCATAAAGTCATATACATTTTTTTAAAATCTAAAAGAATGTGTGCTTGAATCAGAAGTTTGATGATTTTACGCCAGGGTCCAATTTTCCTGCATTTCTTTTTAGAATTCATCCCAGTTGCAATTCTCTGTTTTTTCTTTTTTGCAGTAACTTCTTTCCTAACATTAAAAAACCTTTTACTAAGTATCATCAATTAATCATTAAGAATTCTAATAAAAATTTAGCTTTAGCTGTAAAAAGTAATAGGGAAAGTTGAGGCAATTTACCTGAAAATGTATAATTTAAAGAATCTGACTATTTGAGGAATTTTGTAACAAAAAAAATCACCTTCTAGCTAAGTAATTCCTCCTTAGAATAAAACAGAAAACTTTGAACAGTCTTTAGTGTTTATATTTCTGGTTTCTAATATTCTCAGCCATTTAAAAAAAGTTTTCAGAGAACGATTTGATTAAAATTAAAATTCACAACAGAACCTAGTTTATATACTATAAAACTCTAAATATATACTTTGCTATGCGAAGAGGTAAATTCTATCTCCAAATGAATTAGGTAATAGAAATATAAAAAAAAGAAATAAAAATCTAGACTTTAAAAACATTTGATTGAAGCTTCTACAGCCATCAAATATTATTTCTAAATAGCTTATATTTCATTTCAAACAATTCCATGTTTTATTGCAAACACATTCATCTTCATGTCTGAAAAAGGTGGCCATAACAAAACTATTAAATAAAATGTATGTTCAGACACAGTGGTGCACACCTGTAATCCTAGAACTCTGGGAGGCCAAGGAGAGAGGACTGTTTGAGCCCAGGAGTTCGAGATCAGCCTGGGAAACATAGTGAGACCCCCATCTCTACAAAAGTTTAAAAATTAGCCAGGTGTACTAGCATGCATTTACAGTCCCAGATACTTGGGAAGTTCAGGTGGGAGGACTGGTTGAGCCTAGGAGGTTGAGGTTGCACTGAGTGATGGCTAGGCCACTGTACTCAAGCCTGGGTGACAGAGCGAGACTCTATCCCTAAAAAAACTAAAAAGAAAAAAGAAAATAAAAGAAAATTTATTTTGGCTTTCAAGATTCTGTGTAATAAGGGTTACGGTGGATAATAGTCAAATGTGTGATAAACAGTCATAGATATCAAGGGTAAAATGTAAACAAAGGTTTTTATTCATTTTTGGCTTTACATTTGTATTATCTACCAATGTGAATTATAAAAAGATATGAAAAATTCCTACTATAAAGACACATGCACATATATGTTTATTGCAGCACTATCCACAATAGCAAAGACTTGGAACCAACCCAAATGTCCATCAATCATACACTAGATAAAGAAAATGTGGCACATACACACCATGGAATACTATGCAGCCATAAAAAGAATGAGTTAATATCCTTTACAGGGACATGGATGAAGCTGGAAACCACCATTCTAAGCAAACTAACACAAGAACAGAAAATCAAACACTGCATGTTCTCACTCATAAGTGGGAGTTGAACAATGAGAACACATGGACACAGGGAGGGGAACATCACACACTGGTGCCTGTTGTGGTGCGGGGGGCTAGGGAAGGGATAGTATTAGGAGAAATACCTAATGTAGGTGATAGGTTGATGGGTGCAGCAAACCACCATGGCACGTGTATACCTATGTAACAAAACTGCACGTTCTGTACATGTACCACAGAACTTAAAGTATAATAATTTAAAAAAGTAATAAAAGATCTAAAAAATCCAAGGCAAAAAATGCTTTATATCATCTCTGCTATCCTCATACTGCATGGATGTACATTCGCAGAAGATTCCATGCAAATACTAGGCTAAATTTTCATTTTTTTATGACTTCATGGAGGCTTCATTATTCTTTCCATACCATTTCATAAAACAATTCTGAGCTATCTGTTCACACATTGGAGATAAGTAAAATATACTCCTAAAGAAAGGGATGCTTGGAAGCAGAACTCATCAACTAACACTAAATATTAGCTTCTATTTATGTGACAACAACAGAAACAATTCTTGAAAATAATCAGACTAGTGGTATGCACTATTTAACCTCAGTATGGTCTACAATAAACAATATTGTAGTTTATTGCTCTTTTAAAAGATGGGAGAAATTAACACAATACACATAAGTGGGAAAATGCCATCAAACTCACTGTACAAGACATCTGACTTTTCTCAGAGAAAATCAGTTACAAGCATATCAAAGAAAAATCTCAAATTCTTATCTTTGCTTCCAAGGAAGCATTGCAAATTTAGACTTTCTCTGCCTGAAGAGCACAGTAGCAACCACACACAAAAAAATTAAGACATAATATACTCATAAAAATATAACACTTACAGTATCTTCTCTGACTTTTTGAGTCATTCACAGATTTAACTTAGAGCATATTCCATGATTCACAAAAGGATCTGAATTAAGTAGGTCCTACCTCAACCGACATAAATAAACTAAATTTCAAAATTGAAGGAATCGCCTCCCAAAAGCACATAGATTTAAAAATCCATTAAAATATTTCAGGAAAGAGAATAAATCTGATAATTATGAGACACAAAAATTAAAGTAGAAGTGAGTACACTAAATACTTTTCCCAAACAAACTGTAACTGAGTTATCTTCTGATTTCATAAAGTTTGAAGACTTAGGAGACACATTTTCACACTACAGCAGATAAATAGCCTCATTAAAACTAAAACAAGGAAATTATATCTATTATGCTCAAGGTAACATAAGATGTGGAAGAAACACTATATTCAAATCTGTTTCTTAAATGCATGAAATTATTACTCTTCCTTCTGAGTCTTTGTGTAAAATTGTCATTGTTTATATTCTGTATTATACATGATATAAAGATATACATGTATCTTATATATCTCTCATATATAGGTATATATATGTGTATATATATGTACGTGTGGATATATATGTGTGTATAGACACACACACACATACAGTAGCAAGTTTGAAAGGTCAACATGTGTATTAAACATCTAGAAGGAAAAAACATTACTCATAATCTTACCACTTAGAGGCAGCACCTTTATTTTGTTTTCCTTTATATATACAAATTATTTTAATACACAATAGTGTTCTCTGAAAGCTTTAAGCTTGCAGAATATGAAAATATCAGTGAACCTTATCAAGAGCTTCTACATAAGATTCCTAGGCAGGGATTTGTTCTTTTCTTATTGTTTTTATCACATTATCTTATATCCTTAATTTTATAATTTCAATGTTCATTTTAGATTCTGGTAGTACATGTGCAGGTTTGTCACATAGGTATATTGTATTATGCTGAGATTTGGGGCATGAATCATCCTGTCACCCAGGCAATGAGCACAGTACCCAACAGGCAGTCCTCCAGCCCTTGCACCCCTCCCTTTCTCCCATCTATAGTAGTCCCCAGTGTCCATTGTTTCCATCCTCATAGTCATATGTACCCAGTGCTTAGCTCCCACTTATAAGTGAGAATGTGTGGTATTTGGTTTTCTGTTCCTGTATTACTTTGCTTAGGATGATGGCATCCATGTTGCTGCAAATAACATGATTTTATTCTTTTTTATGGCTGAGCAGCACCTTTGAACAACATGACATCTAGTCAGTTGATCTTGTTCCTATGCATTTTTAGATAGTTGAGATTCTACTTTGTAGACCATTTTGTATTCCTTTTTCAGATGACATTGTATTTGTTGTTTAAAGAATCTTTTTAAAGACAATTTTAACAATTTATAAACTTATACTATAAATATGAAATGAGTTGAGCAACTTTTTTATTTATAGCATATTTTACCTTCTCACAGAAGGATCTGAATTAAGCACATGTTATCTCAATAATACAAATTAAAAAAAAATTCAAAGTTGAAGGAATTCCCTGCCAAAAGGACATGGATTTCCAATTTTAGTGAAGCATCCAAAGTTTACTTAATTATCTTCCTTTCTGTTCTTATAGCCGTTTACGTTATGCCAAAATTTTTCTTTTTGAATAAGCAGATACAGACATAAATATCTTTATGGTAAAGCTATTATTTCCTTATGATACAGTCTCAGAAGTTAAATTAGTAGGACAGATTATATGGACTTTTAAAAAAGATTCTTGATAAAAATAAGCAAATTGTTTTTCTGAAAGATTGTGCCAACTTACATTTCCAGTAGTCACCTGGGAGAGGGCTGGTTGAGGGTGGACATTGTTTTATTTTAGCTTTTCAAGAAGGACCAGACAAAACTGGGTCTATGAGTAGGAACCAACTGATTATTTAGAACATGCTACGCACATATTATTATGCTAGACTCTCGGGATACAAAAATCCTTTGCAGATTTTACAGATCCTAACAGTTTCGTGTGTGTGCCTGTGTGTGTGTGTGTGTGTGTGTGTGTGTGCATTTATATGCAGGTTATGTGTGTGTTTGTGACGGTTGTAGGGTTTATAATTACAAAAGTTATAGAATCAATAGACCCTTTATTCTAGTCAAAGGTTTTGGCCTTGGCCTCTCCTGCTTACTAAACTATAAGAACCATTTTGTAATGAATCAATGACAAAAAGTTCTTAAAAAAAAAAATGGACTGATGGCTTCATAAACACATTTAATGAAAGTTAAAAAACAGACCCCCTGGTTAAACCAAAGCTGTTCAACATTTCTTTTTTTATTTTTCCTTTTTCCTTTAAAAGTTCTACTTAATAATCATAAAATATATATTGAACTTTTGCTGTGTATCAGTTGCATCCCTTAATAACAGTGCTTGCAACAACCTTAAGAATTAAGTGCTACTAATTTTCCCATTTTACATCTGACAAAACCAAGGCCACAAAGCTAGTAAATGGCAAAGGTGAGATCTGAACGTTGCAGACTCTGTAAGAAAATGTACACTACTCTGCCTGGTATATGACAGGCACTTGGAAAATCTTAACCATTATTGTCTGTGTATATTTCCACTTTGACCAATAGTTTGTAAATACTATGAAGTCAATGGTTTTGTCTAGAATGCCTTGAACACAGCTTGGCTTTTCTTCATTAAAATAAAGCTAATCACAAGGCACGTCTGTGCATTCCTGCAGTTCCAGCTACTTGGGAAGCTGAGGTAGGAGGATCACTTGAGCTCAGAAGTTTGAGGTTGTAATGCTCTATGATCACACCTGTAAACAGCCACTGCACTCTAGCCTGGAAAGCACAGCACCATCTCTAACAAAAAACAAACAAACAAACAAACAAACAAACAAAAATATATATATATAAAAGATAATTATATTTGCATTGTACTCATATTAAAAATCACAGCAAAATAAAATACAAAAACAAAATGGTAACCTGGTGATGGGTAGAAAAGGGAGGGGAGTAGGTATCACTGAAGGGAGAGGTAGGACCCCCTCAAGCACTATTTGTTGAATTAAAGGCAAGGCAGAGGGTTTGACACTATGACGTGACTTTATAAGCTGCAAGCTGAACAGCCTGACTTTTTTTTTTTTTTTGAGATGGAGTTTCACTCTTGTAGCCCAGGCTGGAGTGCAATGGCATGATCTCGGCTCACCGTAACCTCCACCTCCCAGGTTCAAGCGATTCTCCGGCCTCAGCCTCCCATGTAGCTGGAATCACAGGCATGTGCCACTGCGCCCGGCCAATTTTGTATTTTTAGTAGAGATGGGGTTTCTCCATGTTGGTCAGGCTGATCTTGAACTCCCAACCTCAGGAGATCTGCCCACCTCGGCCTCCCAAAGTGCTGGGATTACAGGCATGAGCCACCACACCTGGCCCTGACAATTCTTAAATAAGTTCTATGCATGCCATAAGGCTTGATGTCTCCAGATCAGCTTGCTTCTCTATGATCAGTAATGAACCCTTATGTCCTGGGTTACTATCTAAGATGTGGCCACAAACATGCTGTCAGTGCGTGAAAGGCAGGGGCAGGGAAGAAAAGTGACAAAGAGAAATATACAACATGAAGGAATTTTCTAAGATTATTGATTTCTGAATGTTTCTGACTCTACTGAAAAATTTTATGAAACTATTAGAGTTTACAAAATGCAGGGAAAAAAATCTTCCTATTTGTAACATATTTCAAGTGTTCTATACCAGGATAACTGCTTAGATAACTTAAGAGATAGCTCCTAATGCAAGGCAAATTTTAATTATTTTTAATTATTTTTTTACATTGCCTAGTCTCTGTGAACCTAAGAAAGGCAAATTTTAGAAGGTAGTAAGTTGAGCTGTATATGTGCTGGGAAGAAATTCATTGTAATTATTAGGTTACTGAATCCAGCCACTTAATAATGATCAATATTTCTGGTCATGAGGTCAAACACTGGAAAAAATGACCTTGACATCCTCAAGACCAGTGGGGCATGATATTAACATTCACCTTCCTCGGTCTACCAAATGCCAACCCGTTCCGCTTGGATGACCTCTGTCTACCCAGTCATGGAGGGTTCATATGATCCCCCAAAAAGATATGATGTGGAATCAGCATAATTATCTCTATTTTGATGTTGAAATCAGCTGGAATCCTCTCTCTTGATACAGTAAAATCAGAAAAGGCTTCTTTCCTGAAGCTGCTCCTGTTGAGGTAACACACTCTGTGCATGGGTGGTTCATATCCCCGACCTTCCATTCTACTTGTCTTCTAACCCTTCGCCCTCAACACTATTTGATTCATCTGATCCCAGTGTGTTCCATTTGGAGAGGGATGAATCAGCAAGAACTTCCTCCTCCCACTGTTAAATTCTTTTTCCTTATGACCCTTCCCCTCTAGATGCAAGAACATTAGAACAGGGTGCAATTGTTAAAAGCTATCATTTGTTCAGTATATGTGCAAAAAAAAAATCCTTTCCTCAGTAATTTTCACACTCTATCAATTATACTTGAAATATGAGAAGCATATATCTCCATCCTCTGTAAAATTGGCTTATTTTTTGCAGGGGTAGCAATGTTTCCTTTCTACAAGGAGAGTGTCAAAAGAGATCATTGTACTGTGAACAAATAAGCAAACATAAATTAGACACTGAAGCCTACTCTTAAAAAATGATGATCCTGGACACTTACGCTCTCCCAAGACTAAACCAGGAAGAAGCTGAATCCCTGAATAGACCAAAAACAGGCTCTGAAATTGAGGCAATAATTAATAGCCTACCAACCAAAAAAAGTCCAGGACCAGACGGTTCACAGCCGAATTTTACCAGAGGTACAAGGAGGAGCTGGTACCATTCCTTCTGAAACTATTCCAATCAATAGAAAAAGAGGGAATCCTCCCTAACTCATTTTATGAGGCCAACATCATCCTGATACCAAAGCCTGGCAGAGACACAACAAAAAAAGAGAATTTGACACCAATATCCCTGATGAACATCGATGCAAAAATCCTCAATAAAATACTGGCAAACCGTCACATCAAAAAGCTTATCCACCATGATCAAGTGGGCTTCATCCCTGGGATGCAAGGCTGGTTCAACACACGCAAATCAATAAACGTAATCCAGCATATAAACAGAACCAAAGACAAAAACCACATGATTATCTCAATAGATGCAGAAAAGGCTTTTGACAAAATTCAACAGCCCTTCATGCTAAAAATGCTCAATAAATTCGGTATTGATGGAACGTATCTCAAAATAATAAGAGTTATTTATGACAAACCCACAGCCAATATCATACTGAATGGGCAAAAACTGAAAGCATTCCCTTTGAAAAGTGGCACAAGACAGGGATGCCCTCTCTCACCACTCCTATTCAACATAGTGTTGGAAGTTCTGGCTAGGGCAATCAGGCAAGAGAAAGAAATCAAGCGTATTTGGTTAGGAAAAGAAGAAGTCAAATTGTCCCTGTTTGCAGATGACATGATTGTATATTTAGAAAATCCCATCATCTCAGCCCCAAATCTCCTTAAGCTGATAAACAACTTCAGCAAAGTCTCAGGATACAAAATCAATGTGCAAAAATCACAAGCATTCTTATACACCAGTAACAAACAAACAGAGAGCCAAATCATGAATGAACTTCCATTCACGATTGCTTCAAAGAGAATAAAATACCCAGGAATCCAGCTTACAAGGGATGTAAAGGATCTCTTCAAGGAGAACTACAAACCACTGCTCAGTGAAATAAAAGAGGACACAAACAAATGGAAGAACATTCCATGCTCATGGATAGGAAGAATCGATATTGTGAAAATGGCCATACTGCCCAAGGTAATCTATAGATTCAAAGTCATCCCCATTAAGCTACCAATGACTTCCTTCACAGAATTGGAAAAAACTGCTTTAAAGTTCATATGGAACCAAAAAAGAGCCCGCATCTCCAAGACAATCCTAAGTCAAAAGAACAAAGCTGGAGGCATCACGCTACCTGACTTCAAACTGTACTACAAGAGACTTAAATGTTAGACCTAAAACCATAAAAACCCTAGAAGAAAACCTAGGTAATACCATTCAGGACATAGGCATGGGCAAGGACTTCATGTCTAAGACACCAAAAGCAATGGCAACAAAGTCAAAATTGACAAATGGGATCTCATTAAACTAAAGAGCTTCTGCACAGCAAAAGAAACTACCAGCAGAGTGAACAGGCAACCTACAGAATGTGAGAAAATTTTTGCAATCTACTCATCTGACAAAGGGCTAATATCCAGAACCTACAAAGAACTCAAACAAATCTATGAGAAAAATACAAACAACCCCATCAAAAAGTGGGCAAAGGATATGAATAGACATTTCTCAAAAGAAGACATGCATACAGCCAACAGGCACATGAAAAAATGCTCATCATCACTGGCCATCAGAGAAATGCAAATCAAAACCACAATGAGATACCATCTCACACCAGTTAGAATGGCAATCATTAAAAAGTCAGGAAACAACATATACTGGAGAGGATGTGGAGAAATAGGAACACTTTTACACCGTTGGTGGGATTGTAAACTGGTTGAACCATTGTGGAAAACAGTATGGCAATTCCTCAAGGATCTAGAACTAGAAATACCATATGACCCAGCCATCCCATTACTGGGTATATACCGAATTATAAATCATGCTGCTATAGACACATGCACACGTATGTTTATTGCGGCACTATTCACCATAGCAAAGACTTGGAATCAACTCAAATGTCCATCAGTGACAGACTGGATTAAGAAAATGTGGCACATATATACCATGGAATACTATGCAGCCATAAAAACAGATGAGTTCGTGTCCTTTGTAGGGACATGGATGCAGCTGGAAACCATCATCCTCAGCAAACTTTCACAAGAACAGAAAACCAAATACCACATGTTCTCACTCATAGGTGGGAACTGAACAATGAGATCACTTGGACTCTGGAAGGGGAACATCACACATAGGGGCCTATTATGAGGAGGGGGAATTGGGGGGTGGGGAAGGGATGGCATTGGGAGTTATACCTGACGTAAATGACAAGTTGATGGGTGCTGACGAGTTGATGGGTGCAGCACACCAACATGGCACAAGTATACATATGTAACAAACCTGCACGTTGTGCACATGTACCCTAGAACTTAAAGTATAATTTAAAAAAAAAAAGATGATGCTACCTTATGTAATTTTGCAGTGAGTTTACACTTCTAATAACTTTTAAACACAAATATAAATCTGTCTTGATACTAAATGAGTTATGTACATCAATAATATACATGTTCTACAATTTTCTAAGCAAAGAGCTATAGCACCTTAGTAAGCATTCCGCTATGACATAAGCTGATGATATTTCTACAATTTATTTTGCAAAGCGTATTTCCCCCCAAACACTAAAGATACACAAAAGCACAAAACAAATAATGTAGACCGTTTGGTTGACTACTAACCTAAGTTAATATAAAGTCTGAATTATTAGTAATATGTACTGAAAATATACCATGTATGTTTTTAAATAACTTCAGATTAATTATAGTCACGCATCACTTAAAGGGTTATATTTCGAGAAATGTGTCATTAGGTGACTTTGTTGTTGTGCAAACATCATAAAATGTACTTATACAAACCTAGATGGTATAGCTTACTACACTCCTAGGCTATGTGGTACTCCCTATCGCTCCTAGACTACCAAACTGTATAACATGTTACTGTACTGAATACGGTAGCCAATCATAACACAATATTATCTGTGTATCTAAAGACATCTAAATACAGAAAAGGACAAAAGGTACAATTAAAATAGGGCATTATAATCTTATGGGACCACTGTCATAGACGTGGTCCGTCATTACCAAAATGTTGCTATGTGGCACAGGACTGTACTTGCAAATATGTCAAGGCATGCGTAATTCAGTTTTTAGGTACAACTGCTTTAAGAATAGATAATCTGTTGTTAGAATACATGTACACAGAGTAATTGAACTTATCTTAAAAACTACCATTTTGCAAGAATGTGAAATCATCCTTAAGCTATTACGAAGTCAATTTTTTCTTCAGAGAGAAAGCAGAGAAAGTGCAAGTCAGCTGGAAAAGAAGTCCACAAACTCTGGGTTAATAGAATCCAAACAGATCAGCTTTACTGTAGCTCCTCCAATGAGTTGCCAGGGTGTTCCTTGGACTCATCAAATGAAAGTCTGTGGCTGTATATACCTACATAGCAGAAACAATCAGCCCGATAAGAAAGAACCAGAGAGTTCTAGGCCAAGCATTCAGTGCCCGTCTTATATGATTAGAGACAGGGTACTTTGATAAAATTTAGGGTATATCACCTCCTACTGTTGAGGAAAAAATTCTTTGGTCCTAATGATCTACATTGGTTTTCTCGGCCAATCAATACCACCCCATAATTATTTGGTTATTTGCCAAAGGACATGACTATAAATTACTAAAAGGTGGTCTTTCAGAGCTTTCCACTTAGATTCCAATTTTTGAGTTCAAAGAGGATAATTTCTCAAAAAGGCTTTTTATGCTAAGATAGGAAACATGTCAAAAAGCCCAGAGAAGAAGGCAAATAGAAGGGTTTCGCAATCATCCAAGGATAGAGGTAAAAATTAAGTATTTCTATGAAAAAAAAATCATGTATAAAATATCTTTTTCTACCACTGGAACAGAGTCAAGATACTTTTGTTTGTTTGTTTGTTTGTTTGAGACAGAGTCACTCTGTCACCCAGGCTGGAGTGCAGTGGCATGAATCAAGCAATTCTTGTGCCTGTCTCCCAGGTTCAAGCAATTCTTGTGCCTCAGTCTCCCAAGTAGCTGGGACTACAAGCATGCGCCACCATGCCCCGTTAATTTTAGTACTTTCAGAGGAGATGGGGTTTCACCATGTGGGACAGGTTGCTCTCGAACTCCTAACCGCATGCGATCTGCCAGCCTTGGCCTCCCAAAGTGCTGAGATTACAGGCATGAGCCACCATGTCCAGCCAAGATACATTTTTCTCAGTGAACTAAAGTGGCTCCTATCACTCAAATTATATAGCAAGTTTTAGCACTGAGATTGATCAAACAAGAAAAAAGTGGTTCCCAGTTTATTACAGATACATTTTATGGTCTTTTAAAAATGGAATAAGAAAATTGGGTAGTATTTCCAGTTTAATATTTAAGAGTTGAAGACTTCAAATACTTTTGCATTATCAAAAAAAAAAAAAAAAGGAAATAAGAAGAAAATAAAAACAAGCAGGGAGGGATTGAGGGAGGGAGCAAAGGAGGAAATTTGCTGCTGGAAAAAGCATGAAACATTTTGGCCTAGAGTGTAATTAATTTAAAATATGGTACAAATCTAAATATGTGGTTTCTGAGTATGATTACATTCTCCGATGAAAATACAACATCCTATGGCTCTTGAAAGGGCATAAGTTAAGAGGCACTGAGATAATTTTATGGGTAACAGAGCCACCTACACATTTTTGGGAAGCACAGACAGAATCAAAAGAGATCATGATGGGAGCTCTTATTCTTTCAGAATAAAGGTATTCAGAAAATCTTGACAGCACTGCATTTGAAAAGTCCCAAAGACCAAAAGCTATAATGCCATGGCTGGCATCGTCAAGTCCTGGTGACATTTATTTTTTATTCCTTATGGGAGAAAAAAAATCAAGTGCAAATATGAGATTCTGCCATATTTTCAAGCAATTTCTGGGGCAGTACTATTTAAACTTAATTGTGCATATCAATCACCCTGGAAACTTGTTAAAATGCAGATTCTGATCCATTAGGTCTGGGGCCTCTGCATGCTAAACAAGATCCCAGGATGCGGATGCTGATCTGCTACTGCACGAACAAACACACTGTGAGCAGCAAAATTCCAGGGCATGAGCACTGAGGGCCTTTCCACCTACAACCATGCAACAGCATCACAAGAACTATTGCAACAGGTTAAGTGTTTTATATTATGAAAGCGCCAGGTAAAACGAAAGGATGAAATTTTCTGACCACTAACCAATCTTCTACCCACTGACCACTTCTGAAAAACAAAAACTGCATTACCATAAACTTTGACTGTGGCTGAAGTTCTTTGCAGAGTTATTATAGGTGGCCATATGATAGTAGAGACTACAGAGTACAGAATGATGAAAAAGATTCTAATGCCCATTGTGTTTTGCGGTTTGGGCATGTGTGTTTTCAGTGGGACAAAAGGAAAGGAAGATTCACATATGTATTTAAAATTGATCTCATCTTTTCTAGGTTGCTGTTATGGAACATTCTAACTGTATAGTAGCAAGTGATATAAGAGTGTAAACATCCTCACAGCATCAAGTGGTCTATCTATAAAAAGGCAATCACAAATATAATTACATCTTCAAAAACTTTTTGTATAAATATTTGAAAATTGTGAATTATAACAAAAACAGATAGATGTGAAAAGTACACATTTAATTTACCATCCCTGTGAAAAGTAATTTCAGTTCTCAGTCTTATTTGTACTTGATACATCACTATAATTTATTAATAGAATTCCATCATATTCAGTCTGGCTTCTTGAATTAGCTAAATCACCTCCCAAAATCAAAGTCTCACAACAAAAAAGGCTTCCATATTTAAAAACAATTATTTTATATTCTTTTGAATCACTATGCTTTCTACACTGGAAATTCCCGCCTCATGCTATATTTGTCAACTATAGTTTGTCAATGTCATCTACCTTGCTTGATAGGTAAACCATCACTAGAGGAAGTACCCACACAAGTTCCATTATCTGTGATCCCTCAGGGCATCATATTTAGTCAAGGCACTGCTGCCTGACCAGCCATCACATTAATCCCAGCTATAGCAGGCGAGCCAGGGACATGATACTAAGTAGAAGACAGGAGTAAGACAGAGCAATGGAAGAGGAAATAGGCTCGGATGAAAGGGAAAGGACTCTTCATGACTACAGCCAGTCTTTTTTCAGCTTTCTGCGAAGGATCATGGAAAATGGCAGTGACCATCCCAGAGATAGGAACCTAAGGGGTAAGCCACAGATCTGACAGGGCATTATCTCTTTTGCTTTCTTCCTAACCCATGTTTCCAATCCAAAACAAAGGTTTCAGCACAGGCCTCATCCCTGGAGTAAAATATCACAGGTCAACTCTTTTCTTTTTTTTTTTAAATTATACTTTAAGTTCTAGGGTACATGTGCACAACGTGCAGGTTTGTTACATATGTATACATGTGCCATGTTGGTATGCTGCACCCATCAACTCGTCAGCACCCATCAACTCGTCATTTACATCAGGTATAACTCCTAATGCTATCCCTCCCCTCTCCCCACTCCCCATAATAGGCCCCAGTGTGTGATGTTCCCCTTCCAGAGTCCAAGTGATCTCATTGTTCAATTCCCACCTATGAGTGAGAACATGCGGTGTTTCGTTTTCTGTTCTTGCGATAGTTTGCTGAGAATGATGGTTTCCAGCTGCATCCATGTCCCTACAAAGGACACAAACTCATCCTTTTTTATGGCCGCATAGTATTCCATGGTGTGTATGTGCCACATTTTCTTAATCCAGTCTGTCACTGATGGACATTTGAGTTGATTCCAAGTCTTTGCTATGGTGAATAGTGCCGCAATAAACATACATGTGCATGTGTCTTTATAGAAGCATGATTTATAATCCTTTGGGTATATACCCAGTAATGGGATGGCTGGGTCATATGGTATTTCTAGTTCTAGATCCTTGAGGAATCGTCATACTGTTTTCCACAATGGTTCAACCAGTTTACAATCCCACCAATGGTGTAAAAGTGTTCTTATTTCTCCACATCCTCTCCAGCATCTGTTGTTTCCTGACTTTTTAATGATTGCCATTCTAACTGGTGTGAGATGGTATCTCATTGTGGTTTTGATTTGCATTTCTCTGATGGCCAGTGATGATGAGCATTTTTTCATGTGCCTGTTGGCTGCAACTCTTATCTGCTATCTGAGATCCCTGTGCCTCAGTTTTTAAATTTTTATAGTGGTAATAATCTTGCTGCTTCCATTTCATGGGGGATACAAAATATAATGAGATAGTAACACAGATGAAGAGTACTCTGGAAAGAGGAAGGACTATGTCATTCACTAGTACTTACTACTCATAATACTTATTACTGCTTTTCAAATTTATTTCCTGAATTGCTACATTGACCTAAGTGGCCAGCAATTAATACAGTATCAGGCTCAGGGGAAAAGCCTAGGGAAAAATAGCAGGCAAGTATAATTTTAAAATTTAAATTCAATGTAATGGCTGTTTTTATGCCTGACCAGCTTGGCTTGGTCATCGCTATAATCCTAGCTATAAGGAAGGGTAGAGATGACAGAAAATTAAGTCTCACCTAAAACGTAACGGATGAAGAGAACTGTCCAGGCAGAGAGGGAAGGAAAAGGGTCTGGGGAATGGACTGGGGAGTGGGGAGTGGAGCCAGATGTTGCGTTCAGCTCAGAGGGCTGCAGCATGAGATGGAGAAGCCAAGCAAGGGGATAATTCCTGAGGTAGAGGATGGTTCCTGAGACTCCCCTACTGGACTTCTGGGCCAGCAGAAGAATTTGGTAGTTTGAAGGCAATGGAGGAAGGTATAACCAATATATTTGGACCATGGTAGAATTTAATGTCATTACTAATCTTGAACTTTGAGAATAGATTCTTTTAAAAATATATATAATGAATAAAATCTTTTAGTCACAGAAGTGGCTGATATTAAGCAATATCCTGCGAGCAGAGAATCAAGTTTCAGTGCCATGCAATTCACAATCACAATGATGGACACACAAGTCTGGCCTTTTTGGTTGTGTAGCATTACCACGGACTGTTAGTAAGACAGGACAGATGTGCCTGGCCACTAGCTAAACAGGAATTCTGACCATAGTCAGAATGGGAAAGAGTGATTCCAGAATTCTTCTTGACAGAGAGTTTGATGCCTGTATCAGTCTGGGTCATATCTGAAAATAGAAACCACAACAGTACTTCAAACAAAGGGAAGGTTCACAAGAAAAAACCTGAAACAGAGAAGATGAAGGCAACCTAGGGATTAGCATCAGTAGGAGGTTCTACCACCTCCAAGAGGACTAGAGCAATAAAAGGAAGGGGTATGGTACTAAAGCCCAGAGGCTGGGACTGGTCTGTGGTATCTAGACCAAAAAATGCAGGCATAACCACTCCAGAGATGCCACCCAAAGCAGGATAGAGCTCTCAGGCTTCTCCTCTACCACTGTGTTCCATCAGTGCCTCTCGTTGCCAAATCTTCCCAGAAATCAGCTGGAAAGAGGGACTGCAATGCTGTTTGTGATACAAGAGAAGGGCAAGGGATGGACCTGAGAACAAACTAGCAAATGATGGCAACCAAGACTCTAGCCATTAGGGTTATCCAGTTAACCTCTTGCACTGACCTTCTGCACACCAAACCACCTTCTACATACAATGGAAACTACTCCCTAACCAGCACATTACATATTCTATTTCCCTTGGGAGCTACATTTTGGACTATAAATTAATAAAGTGGAACTCTTTTGTCTTAAATATAGTGTCCTGTGAGTTTTGTTAGTGTGATTCAATCTCCTTCAATGAAATCAAGATCTTGATCTGAGGAACTGAATATAGACCAAAGTTGCCCAACTAATGGAAGGCCTGGTTTCAGAGCTGACTCTAGAGCAGGGAGGAATGGGCAAGTTTTTATTTAAGAATCGGAAGACATGTATTTTAAGCTTCGTGGACCATATTATCTGTTGCAACTATTCAACTCTGCACTGTAATGTGAAAGCAGATATAGGCGATACCTAAACAAATGGGTGTGGCTGTGTTCCAGTAAAACTTTATTCACAAAAAACAGTAAGATTTGGTCCTCGGGCAGGTCCATACTTTGCTGACCCTTGGTCTACACCAAAGTTGGCCAACTAAGGAAAGCCTATCTGGAAGTAACTTTCAAAATGTAGCAATAGTAGTTGAAAATTTGAGGGTAGAGCTGATATCCATTGTTATGTTTACTAATTAGAATTATAGCCTCTAATCCCAGTCTATTAATCAAAATTCAAAATATTACTATATTTTACCCTGAATTACTTATCATAATTTACTTAGAACAATCTCTTTAGTTTCTTTTCTTTTAACACAATTTTTATATTCACTGCAGCTTCTGAAATACTGTTTTTCTACATCATTTGAGTTGCAGCTAATCAAAACTGAAATAGGACTTAAATTTTTTCCATTTAGCTTCTCAAAATATTTCCATTTCTTGTACTTACTAAAATTGCTATGTCATTCTTTATTAATTTTTCTTAAGTGAGGTTTGCTGGGAAAATCTCTAGCAGAAGATAATTTTCTCAGCGGTGTGAGGGATAAAAGACTACACATTGGGTACAGTGTACACTGCTCAGCTGACAGGTGCACCGAAATCTCAGAAATCACCACTAAAGAACTTGACATAACCAAAGACCACCTGTTCCCCCAAAGCTAGTGAAATAAAATAAAAATAAAAATAAATGAAAAGAAGTTAATTTTCTCTCAAAATATATTTTTAAAGATCTGACAGATAAGTGATCATACTATCCAGTCAATTTTGATAAAAATGTATAAGAACATAATATACATTAAAACATTACATATCTTTTATAACACTGCAAACAGGAACAACTCTTTAAAGATTTCTGTTAAGTTTTCTAAAATTTCATGAAAATATTTTCTAAAAGATGATATATACAGGAAAAATCATTTCCAGTATCTTCCAAACCTTGCAAGCTTTGTTCTAATGCCCTTCTCCATTTGTCATTGGCTCCAAATTCATGTAGCCTCTCTACTACCCTTGAGTTAGGCATATTTCCCATTTCTAAATTAAATTGCTTTTTTAAAAAATAAACAACTATATCAGGATATTCAGTTTTCCTTTTCATCCTCTCTGAAAACAGTTGCCTATAATCTCTTCCTGACCTGGAGTGGAAGATCAGGCCACAGGTTCTGAAGCACATGCAAATATGATCTGATTTAACCAGTCACTCTGGGCCTGGCTCCCCAGTGTCTCAGAATAATGCAAGGCTCCGAATAATGTCAAGGCTTCAAACTGGGCTTTTTACTGTTCTTCATCTAGTATTCCTCCTGCACATACTTATCTGTTAAATTTCAGCACCTTTGTGGGTAGATGCTGATTTTCCCCCATTCCGGACCTCCCTTATAAAAGATAGTCATTCCTGACCATCTTTGAAACTTCTATCAAACTGACATAACCAGCCTTTGAGACCTTTTTACTTGTCTCTGAACAAAAACACATTGCCTATACAACACAAATATTATTCACAAAAATATTTCACATAGTAAATACGAAATAGTTTTTTAGTTTTTTCATTTAAATTGTATTTATTTTTAAATATTTAATATATTCCTACGCTAGTGAAGGGCAGTTTCTCCCATGGTCTAGATGATCCTGTTTGCAGGGCAGCTTTGATTCTATCCCCATTCCAGGCACTTGATATGAATGGAATTGCTATTCTTGCCTCCCAAATCCTAGAATGTAAGCTTCAAGGGTTAAGCTTGAGAAGAGAGGCTGGTCATGATCCTGAAAAAGTCACCTGGTTTAGGGTTGTGGCACTTTTCAGCTCTACTCACTACACCTCCTTCTATTATATTGGGGGAGAAGCAGCAAAAAAGGGGGACAGAAATCAACATGTTGGATGTTTATTGCGACACTATTCACAATAGCAAAGACTTGGAATCAACCCAAATGCCCATCAATGACAGACTGGATTAAGAAAATGTGGCACATATATACCATGGAATACTATGCAGTCATAAAAAAAGGATGAGTTCATGTCCTTTATAGAGACATGGATGCATCTGTAAACCATCACTCTCAGCAAACTATCGCAAGAACAGAAAACCAAACACTACATGTTCTCACTCATAGGTGGGAACTGAACAATGAGAACACTTGGACACAGGAAGGGGAACATCACACACCAGGGTCTGTTGTGGGGTGGGGAAAGGGGGAAGGGGTAGCATTAAGAGAGATACCTAATGTAAATGATGAGTTAATGGGTGCAGCACACCAACATGGCACATGTATACATATGTAACAAACCTGCACGTTGTGCACTTGTACCCTAGAACTGAAAGTAAAAGAAAAAAGAAAGAAAAAAAAAAGACATCAATGTGTTATACCCATTCAAAATGAGAGCAGACCCAAGAGCAATGAAAACATACATTCACACAAAACCCTCTACACAAATGTTTACAGCAGCTTTACATATAATGGTCCCAAAGTGGAATCAAATAGTTTCAATGAGTGAATGAATACACAAACTATGGCACATCCATACAGAAAAATACTACTCTGGAGTGAACTGTTGATACAACATGGATGAATCTCAAATACATTAAGTAGAAGAAGCCAGATGCAAAAGGCTACATACCGTAAGATCCCATCTATATGACATCCTGGAAAAGACAAACAGGGACGGAAAGCAGGTCTGGGATGGGATGGGGATAGGGGAGAATGTGACTGCAAATGGGCAGCACAAAAGCATTTTGGGGCTGATGGAACTGTTCTGTATCTTACATGTGATGGTGCTATATAACTCACTAAGTAAACTCATCAGCCTGTACAAAAAATGAATTCAACTATATGTGACATCAAAAATAAATATTAAAAAATTTGTTTGCAAATTAAAAGAGAGAGAGAAGGGAGAGAAGAAGTGGGCTCCTCCTGGCTGTGGAAGCAAGAACAGAGCCCACATTCCACCATTCCACCAAATTCTACCATTGTTTATAACTTGAGGGAGATTCCAGGCTTCTTTCCTTTATGTTTCCTCTACCTGGTTAAGTGACCAACCAGCCTAGGGTTTTCACTACAAACACATCAGGATTCTGCACCTCCAGAGGTTTTGTTATCCTGGCCCTGCGCCCATGCTGAAGGCAGATTATCAGGCCACTTCTGAGGCCCTGGAGGCCTGTGCCAGGGGTGGCCTTTGTTTGGGGTTTTGTCCTGCTTTTCTGCCCACCATGGTTGTTTCTCTAATCTAAATTATGAAGCCTTTGATGTTTTCTTGCAGTAGCATTCAAACAAAACAAAGCAAAAATGCAGCAACTGTTGCCTGTATTAAGCTCTGAGATTTTGATCTGGAAAGAAAAAGAATCATATTTTTTTCTTGAAACCTAAGATTCCCAAGGGAAGCAGAGCAGTCTGCTCTAAATGTTTTAAATAAAATTTCATCATGCTCTAAAAATGATGGCAAAAATTAATTCTCTGGGAATTTATCCTTGTCCAAAATGAGACCCAATACAACCAAGAGATGCCTATACTTAACCATTCCCTCAGCGAATGGGGTAAATTGTGAATGGTGACAGGGATGCCCTAGGCCAACAGGGACGTGAATGAATAAAAGCAACTGCAATCCTTTTTCTCTCTTCCCCTCTTCTTAAAATCTCAGAATACTGAGCAATTTTGAAACGGTGTACTGGGGGAGGAGTGGGGCTCCATTTACATGCTTCTCTGTTTTGCAAGGGAAGGAAGATTTCACTGTAACCCATATTAATCCATTACCATGCTTGCTTTCCAAATCAGAGGCGACTGTGTTAGTTTCTTAAAAAAAGAGTTTAAGATTAAAGATATGTTCATAATCACGCCTGCAATCCCAGCACTTTGGGAGGCCGAGGCGGGTGGATCACGCAGTCAGGAGATAGAGACCATCTTGGCCAACGTGGTGAAACCCTGTCTCTACTAAAAATACAAAAAAAAAAAAAAAAAAAAAAAATTACCCAGGCATGGTGGCAGGCGCCTGTGGTCCCAGCTCCTTGGGAGGCTGGGGCAGGAGAATGGTGTGAACTGGGGAGGCGGAGCTTGCAGTGAGCCGAGATCGTGCCACTGCACTCCAGCCTGGGTGACAGAGCGAGACTCTGTCTCAAAAAAAAAAAAAAAAAAAAAAAAGCATATATATATATATATATATATATTATATATACACACACACACATATATATGTTCATAGAAAAGCCTTTTTCCACTTTAAATGCAAAATATCTCAGCAAAACTCACAGTGATAGCATTGGGTTGGATTGTGCTATGTATTGAAGAACTATATTGTTTCATCATCATAATTAGTTCTGCCAAGTTCTAATGAAGACAACGTGTGAAGAGATATGCCCAATTCACCAGAAAAAGGGATAAGGAGTATTTAGCTGCTGTGATGCATTCTTAGTGTGAAGACTGCTTGAAGAGGTCAGGTCTTTTGGCTAAGAATGTTGGCTTTCTGCTCTCCCCCACCCCAGTTACCTGCATTTGACAACCCTATCAGATCTTCAATGATCAAATTAAACATTGCTTCATTCTGAACAATATTAGGCCATTAAAACTCCTAAGAAGGCTAAACACTGCTTTGATTTTTTTCCTTTTTTATTTTTGCTTTCACTCATTTTCTTTCTTTGAGAAGAATATATAGTGATCAATTGGTAGAGTAAGAGTGCATGGGCCCAAATTCCAGTTCCAGTTCCATCCCTTCATAGTTACGTGACCCTGGGTGAGTTACTTAGCCTCTCTGAGCTTCAATTTCCTCAGGTGAAAAATAATGTGTAAGGTGCTTACAACAGTGCTTGCACAAGGTGAGTACTGTAAAACTGTGAGGAGCTGCTGTTGCTGTTATTAAGCCAACATTGGCTGAGCACTACAGACAGCAATGGAAAGAATGATTTGGAGGGAGGTCAGACAGACCTCACTTTAAATCCTACCACTTATTTACTTCATAAAGTTTCCTTATCTGAAAAATGGGGCCAGTAACACCTCCTAGCAGGACTGTTATAGACAGATTTCATGTCTGGCATTTATGTCCTAACACTGTGTTGTAGCAGGCAGAACTCCAGGCCCTGGAGCCAGAATGCCTGTGAGACTTGGGGTAAATTGCTAACCCTCCTGTTCTCTTATAAGTAAATGGCAGTAAAAGCAGTAAGGAGTTCATGGCATTGCTACGATGACCATGTGAAATAAAGCACAAAAAGCATAGTCAGGACTCCATAAATGTTGTTTAAAATTGTAAGACAGACACTATTCTCCAAGAGCCAGTGTGCATTATGCTGAAAAGTGGCAAAAATTCCTGATTAAAAAAAAAATCTACTTAGTATTTAAACAAACAAAAAAGTAAAAGCTACTTGCTCTTGAAAGAAAATCTCTTCCCAGGGAAGCCAGAGTAGTCAGCAGTGACAGGAAGATTTACCTGCAGCTGCAAAATCAATCTCTTCATAATCATTCACAAAATCCCACTGCCTCTTCTTGTAAGCTCTGAAATTCGTCTGTTCTCCTTTTCCTACACTAATTTCTCATCCAGTCTATTACTATTTTGTTTGTATTTTTTACAATGACAAATATGAAACAAAACCTCCGGCTCATCATCCAATTTGCAATCACCTGCCTGCATTCTAGCCACTGTGTTTTCCTCACCCAATCCAATGCTGAAAATCAGTTTAAATTTTCTTTCCTCACTGTCAAAATGCAGTGATGTGAGTGCTTAAAACATGTCTTCTAATTTCTTAATTAGTTTCATTTTATATTCCTTATTTTTCTCAAACATAACCCCTTTCAACAATGTCTCCTAGGAAAAGTCCATTCCTGTGAAAAATCAAGTGCTTAGCTGAAGTTGCATCCTTTTTTGTTCTTTTCTGTCTCTAAATGAGCCTCTGAGGATATTAATTAGATTTGTGTGAGAAAGGGCAAGAGGAAAATGTGTCAGCTGTTACCATCTAAACTTAGCTCTATGGAGCTTTAGAATCAGTCCTCAAGACAGAATGACAGTAATTGGAGATATTAGGATTCTGGAGCTGCACATGTCCCGCAGGGAAGGCACCACTGGAGGCAAAGGTACAGTGAGGCTGAGACAGGAAATTAGTAGGAATTCCAGAAGCAGGAGGGCTACCACAAAGAAGGAACAGCTGGTGGGCCGAATGTGAGAAGTCTGATTGCTAAATGAGACCTGCAGGTATGGCTCTGGGTGGAGTGACCTGCTTACCGGATCACATGTCCAGTGCGGTTCTCATCGTTGCGGAGCAGCAGGACTTCTAAAATGTTACCCTTGGATAAGTGGCCAGTATGGATGGACACTGTCACTGTCAGATGCAAGCAGCCATTATCGCCATAGCATCAGTACCGCTCAAATTTCTGAAAAGAAGTCCAGGGCTAAGGACATGTCTGCATTGGGACAATTCCATTTTACAAACAACCCTATCAGTTATTGAAATAAATAGCCTTTAGATGTTAGTTGAACTGTTGCTTTAAGCTAGGTAAATTTTCTCTATCCGTTTTCCATGGTTTCTCAGTGCTCCATCTTAATTTCATCTGCCAAGCAACTCACTCGAAGCAGAAAACACAGAAGAGGGCTTCTTATGCTACTGACAGAGAGCAGGAAATAAGTGAGGCAAAAGGAAACTCACACTGTCCAAAATGGAAGACTAAAGACCGGTGCTTCCACCGGACAGGGGCAAGAAAACAGCACTGCAAACCAAATCTCAGCATGGGTGGATTTCATGTGTTTCGTGTTTGGCAGCTTTACATCTACAAAATTTCCCTATTAAAACAGTTGCATTTTTATCTTCCAAAAATTATTGGCAAAAAAACTCTGAATACTGGTTAAAGGAATATAAAAATATAGGCAAAGACAAAATAGAGGTCTGTTAGGTCCACAATATTTTAGAACAGAAAAATAATAATTGAACTGTTCTTTAATGTGTGTATGTAAATACACGTGTGTGTACCTACCTATACTTAGAGAACTGACAGACTTTTAAAAACAGTTATTCCTTTAGAGATAGACACTTTTCATGTATGTTTAAAGAACAACTTACTCAGATTCCTTGAACAGTGCCTGCATACACCCCCATTCAATATCAACGGAGTAGGAAAGGTTTTAGTTGTTTTGTTTACACCCTGCGGAGAATTCAGTTTAATTTTCAAAACCGTAAACTGTTCCACTTGTGCCCTAGGGCTCTCAGAACTTTATGGTCACTCTGCATTCAATACTGTTTCATTGTCAAAGTATAATTATGTGTTTGTATCAAAGAAAGCAAACGCAGTCGGCTTCCCAAAAGCATGCTTCAGTTTGGCCATTTAGGTTAATTGAACAGTCACAACACATGGGCAAGAGGCACTACTGCAGTGCAATAATTTGAGCTCTGAGTTCCTCTGCTGTTCTGAACCCTTCAGAGAAAAGGGACTAAAATAATCCAGAGTAGTTATACATATTATTGGCCAAATTCCCTGAAGGCTTATTTTTCTTTGGAAAAAAGCCTAAAGGCAACATACATAATAACTGAGGGATTAAATAGTGATTCCTGCGTCATGACTATAAATGTTACGGACCATGTTTCCTGGAAACAACAACATAATTCTGAAACCAATGCACAAGATGACTGAGGGATTCAATTCAGTTCCTGTTCAATAGTCATATGCACCATTACTGGTTTTCCTTGCATTTCCTGACTGTTCTGGTCTTCATTTCCTGAGATGAATGATTTTATGACATTCTGCAGCCCTCAATGTGCTCCTAATCCTGCCTTTCTACCTCAGAGCAGAAAGAAGAAACATAGCCTAATATAGCAGGGTCAAGAAACACAGGATAAAATTATGTTTTACATAGTATGTTAGTTACATTTATAAGTATCATGCCCAATATATTTCTTCTTCCATCTTCGGATGAAGGGACTCTACATTTAAAACAGCAGGTATAATAGCTACTCTGAGAAAATATATGTATAGTAAATATAATAATATACCACTTTGTGTTTTCAAACCTTTTTAGACCCTCTGTAGATATTTAATTATATTGTCCCAAAACAAGTTTATCCCATGTTTTCTGACTTTTAAGACACTGCCATGAAAGGCATACTCCAAACAAACTGTCAGAAGGGCTCATCACAGATGGGGAACCAAATAACAGTACAACATCATTTCCCCCTCCAACCACAGGGCGATTTCCCAGAAACCCAAAAAGCACACAGAGAGAGCCAATTATTCTGCATTTGTATAACTAGGAAATAGGATTTTTAGATAATGACTTTTTTCCCCTAACAGGAAAAACATCATCAATAACCATACTCAAAAAATGAATCAAATGACTCTCACTGGAAATGCATTGGGCTCAACAGCACAATCTCAAATTAAACCCGTTTTTCTCCTGCCCTGCTACTCTTCCTTCTCTACTCTGGCTCAGAACTATCTACAGGTTTGATGTACATGCTGGTGGTGTTGGTTTTAGTAAGGGATGCTGGCTCTACCTTGTTTGGAAATTATAAAGCTGAAGTCACAGGAGGTGTTGAACCAGATTAACACAGAGCATCATAAAAACGCGTGAGTGTGAGGGCAAAATGAGGACCCTGATCAGCAGGAAACTGATGTCACAGGAAGACAGTCCGTTTTTCCCTTCTTTTTTTCCCCAAAGGCAAAACAAAAACAAAAACAAAAACAAAACCCTGAGAACAGCCGCAATGTTGGTTGTAAAGCCCTCTGGTCAGAGTGGCAGAAAGTGTACACATGATTCACAGGAATATGCACAAAGCTACATGGTTCAAATCCCTCACATGACTCAGATTCCTTTTTGGGCATCTATGAAAACTACAAAGGCAACTGAATAAAGCTTTACTAAAATATGCATAAATGAAGACTGAACAAAGATTAAAATTATGCTCTTTGGAAATGCAAAAGAAAATCAAGTTAACAGATTTTATACCCCTGCCCCCCAATCCTACGTCTGTACATATACACCTAATTTCTATTTCTTAATAGTTTAATGTGGTGTGGGTAATACTGTCCCTAATTTCAACCATGATATTTAAATTTAAGTAGAACACATATTCAAATATAATACACCCATTTCATTCCTAGACACAAACCAGAAATAAATAACAAACAAACACCATTCAGTACTCTTGAATGTTGATCATTTTAATGACAATATCAGCTTAGCAGATAACTGTTTCCATGACCTTGAGTACTATCACCTTCTCCCAAATAACTGAAAACATTTTCTTATAATTCACCTGGATTTGTAGCAATATTATATATTCCAAAATATCTGTTCAAGTTATATATTCTGAAAGATGAAGAATATATAGGATATAACATTTTCTCAGGAAACAAAACCAAATAAAGAGTTTTACCCTTTTTAAAAGAGGAAATCTGCAGGGCAAACAGATTAATTCAACACAAAGGTAAATACTAGGGTTATAACATTTTAAAAATAGTATTAGTAACTATTTTAACTCTAACAGTCTCTTAAATTATGCCAACCATGGAAACAAAATGGACCTTCAAAATAACAGAGAAATACCTTTTTTCCCCCACTAAGTCTGCTCTCGAAAGCCTGGGAATTGAGTTGGTCCTAAAGGACGTGTAGGCTTCTGATCAGCAGAGAAGCATCTCACAGACAATTCTAGTACAGAGGTCACATGAACTAGAATGCATAGTTAGGAATAAGGCTGGAGAACAAAGAGGTGAAATGATGGTGAAATAAAGACTCACTTTGTCAAAATTTGGGTTGGACAGTGTGGTAGATTGTATTTGACAAATATGTCATCACAGTATCTCCCATCTTATACATCCTTCTTACAATGTGATAAATACATTCCTCCCATAAAGAGGTGAGGTCTACAGCCCTCTCCTTCCACCTGACTGAGCAGAACTTTGTGACTTCCTTTGCCGATATGATATGGCAAAGTGATGTTCTGTAACTTCTGAGGGTTAGGTCATAAAAATAGCTTGCTGTCTCATTGTGCTCACTCTTGGGGCTGTATTAGCCTATTTTCATACTGCTATGAAGAAATACCCAAGACTGGGTAATTTATAAAGAAAAAGAGGTTTAATGGACTCACAGTTTCACATGGCTGGAAAGGCCTCACAGTCACGACAGAAGGTGAAGGAGGAGCAAAGGCATGTCTTACATGGCAGCAGGCAAGAGAGCATGTGCAGGGGAACTGTCCTTTATAAAACCATGAGATCTCACGACACTTATTCACTCTCATGAGAACAGCATGGGAAAAACCGGCTCCCATGATCAATTACCTCCCACCAGGTTCCTCTCATGACATGTGGGCATTATGGGAGCTACACTTCAAGATGAGATTTGGGTGGGGACACAGCCAAACCATATCAGGGGCCTAGCCACCATGCTGTAGGGAATTCCAAACCAGCCAGGTGGACAGACAATACAGAGAGGCCACATGGAGGTGCTCCAGTCAACATCCCAGATGAGGTCCCTGTGGACAGTCAGAACCAACTGTCTGACATGTGAGTGAAGATGGTGCCAGACTGCGCCAGCCATCAAATTCTCCCAAGCTCTTGAGTATTCTCTAAGATCCCAGATACTGCAGATCAAAGATAAGTCATCCCCTCTATGCTCTGTCCAAATTCCTGACCCACAGAATCTGTGAGCATAAAAAATTGTTTGTTTTATGGCACTTAGGTTCTGGGCAGTTGTTTATACAGCAAAAGTAACTGGAACAGACACCTATGGTGAGGCAAGTATTGGAATTCATATATGACCAGACTAAGAGGTGTAATGAGAAATCATATTAGATTCTTAAGCAAGGTGATTTTGTAATCAGAGTATAAGACACTAGAGGGAAGAAGTTAAGAAGAAAAATCATTTAAAAAAATTCTAGTATTGGCCTAGTCTAATGCCATTTCAGTGGGAGGAGATGAAAGAGAAGGAGGGAAGATATATTTAATAGGAAGAGTTTGAAGAGTTAGTAAGGCTTAATGCTAATGACGGTTAAAAGATACAGAAGTGAGAAGAGTTACACACACACACACACACACACACACACACACACACACACACCCTTTCTAGGTGCCAGTGGTAAGCAGGACAAACAGAAAGGGCAACCAGTTGCCAAGGGATGGGAGAAGAAACCTACCTTGCCACCTTGCTGACCCCACACTCTCTCTATACATAAACTTAGTAAATATGTTGTTCAAATTTTCTGCATCCTTCAAATGATTTACTTTGCTTGATCTACTTATCTCCGATGAAGGTGTGCTAACATCTCCTACTATAACTATAGATTTCTAAAAGTTTCATAGTGAGTCTACTAGGTTTCCTTTTTTTATTTAAGATCTACCATGTAAGTACAGCACAATCATGACTGGAGCATCTTCTTAGTGGATTATCCCTGTAAATAATAATATCTGACTTTATCCCTATTAATGCTTTTGCTTTAATTTGAATTTTGTTCAGTATTCTATCATTGTTAAGGCCAGCTTGCTTTTAATTAGTAGAGGGTATGTGTGCATGTACAAAAGCAGTGTAATGACATCAACTTAATTAGTACTATAAATGAACTATATGCAAATAATCTTATTTCCTGGTTTAGTAAGTAAAGGCTTATACTTAAACTGCTAAATCAGATCTGTATACTTCATCTATAATATTTATTTAATGTAAATGCCCCCTCTTTGATGCTCCACTAAAACACAGAATTCTTCAGGTATTGAAGAGAGATACCTATACTAGATAGCCAGAGTTGAAATTATGCTCTTTATCCCAGTTGATAGAAATAAACTACCATATTTATTTTAAATAAGATTGACACATCCTTGTTACAATAACACAAAACCAACAGCCCAGCTGAACAGGAGGCTAAGGAGTGGTACTTCAGGAAACCTTTCCTTTTCTTTCTCTCTTCTCTACATGTGCATATTTTCCTCCTTTTTTGTGTGTTAATAAAATTCAAAGATTTTATTTGCTTTCTAGCTATTGCTTTTTATTTTTATTAAACTTTTTTTATTTTAGGTTTGGGGGTACATGTGAAAGTTTTTTAGATAGATAGACATGTGTCATGGGGGTTTGTTGTACATATTATTACATCAACCAGGTATTAAGCTCAATGCTCAATAGTTATCTTTTCTGCTCCTCTCCTTCCTCTCACCCTCCCCCTCAAGTAGACCCCAGTTGTCTGTCGTTGCCTTGTGTTCATAAGTTCTTATTATTTAGCCCCCACTTATAAATGAGAACAGGCAGTATTTGGTTTTCTGTTTCTGCATTAGTTCAGTAAGGATGATATCCTCCAGCTTCATCCATGTTCCTGCAAAAGACATGACCATGATTTTTATGGCTACATAATATTCCATGGTGTGTATATACTGCATTTTCCATGTGCATATTTTTCTACTACTCCTTTGTGCCTCCACCTTTTCCTCTCCATCTTTATCCAACCTCTCCTTTATCCTACTCTATGGGGCTAATTATCTACTTTCACCTTACATCTATAATGACTTCTTTCACTTCTCTTTCTATCTACCTTTCTTTCTCTTTTCCCCCATTTCTTTTAACTTTCAACATAATGAAATCACATCTGTGAATGCACATATTATACAACCACAACAAATGCTGGTTGTACAGTAGCTAATAAGTAATGTTTTATAGGTCCTGCTCTCATTTTAAAGATTATTCAAGTGCTTATGTTTACTTTTAAAATCACAATGCACTATTTTTCTTCCATATAGCCCTTGATTAATTTTTTACTGTGGGTCAGTGACTCATATTGGGAAAAAGTTCCTCACCCAACATAAGTTGGACTGGAAGAATGTGTCTGTAATGAGGGTAGTTACATCTTTTATAACACTGTTTCATGAACTATTTTTTTTTTTATTAACAGGAAAAAGCACGTGCTTACAGGATCAATTCTGAATTCCTCAGTCTGGTAATCAAGGCATCCTCTAGCGAGTCCCAGCAGTGGTGGGCAATGTCCCTTCATTTGATGACATGTGCCTGCCCTTTACAGAGCAGTGTGCTTTAGTGGAAGGAAGATGAACTCTGAAGTCCACCAGAGTAGGTTTTCGTATCATCTTTGTCACTTACTAGATGTGTAAACTATAGACAAATTAATTAAACTTTCTGAGCCTCCCTTTGGCCATATATAAACTAAGATGTCAAAAACTACTTTTCATTTTCAGTGAATTGTAAGGATCAAATATGCTGCCTAATGTCCATAACGTGCCTACCACATAGCAGGCATTTATTGTACAGTAGCTGTTCCCATTCTCTGCCCTCCTGGCATATATACTGTGTCCTGAAACTCATCTGAACAATCCAGTCTCCTCATTTATTCTTCTCACTCCACGAAAGGAAAAGAGGACAGATAAAATGATTAGGTTATCAGAATGATCAGAATTTGGGGGGAAGTTAAAGACAACTTGAAGGAGAAACTGGGCTTGAAAGGACCTGAACCTGTTTGTGTAAGTTATATTAGATATTCGTATGACAACTTAATGTCCTTTCTTATCTTATAATACTGATAAAACCTTAGAATAAATTTGCTTGGTAGGAACTGCATTTAAAAAGCAAAATAAAGGAAAGCAATTCAATGGGAAATTCAACTACGTCTTTTTTTAAAATGTTGGTTACCTGCAAATTTGGCAATTCTGCAGTTGTCAAGAATTGCTGTAATACCACCTCAGAAATATAAGGTGTAGAAACACTTTGCCTTTATACACATACACATACACACACACACACACACACACACACACACACACACACACACACACGCTTGAAGAAAGAGAAATAGAGGAAGGCGGGGAGGAAGGTAGAACCGGGGAGAGATGGGGGCAAGAGAGTATATGAATATATAAATCCTTACTGGGCTTCTACACTGGTCACCTGTAAAACACACTTACGTGTCCAGAACCACAGTCTTCACCTTCCAGGCTAGATGTGTATGTTTTCTTAGGGATGAAAACTCTTCCAACAACATGCTCCATAATTCTCTGAGATACAAGGGAGAAAACCAGACCTCAGCTTCTAGTATTTTACATAATTGCTAACAAAGTCCCTAGGAAACACTCAGATGAATTTTCTTGCTGACCTAACCTCTCTGGAGATTGGTCTCTAGGAAGGCAAGGTCCAGTGAGGTATTCTGTGGCCCAGAGGCCCTCAGAAATGCAAAGGAAGAAAAGTTGGTTGATACTTCTTGTGTTGTCTAGGTTGGAATCCAGAAACCTCAAAACAGATAATCTGACGTAGCAGGCAGACAGCAGGAGTGGGTAATGAGCTCTTCCACCACGGGATTTGGTGGGCTCTGTCTGCCTCTAGGAATACGTCAAATCAGAGATAAGAGATAGGATTCCTACTACTATTGCCTCTGAAAAGGTCAGAAACTACGGACCAGAGGCTCTGGTTTAACCTTAGTTAAGGGCATGGGTGCTTGTTGTTGAGAGGGGCAGAGAAAAGGGGTCCTGGATTCCCAGCCAACTGGGGGAGGGGGAAGAATCTTGAGTAAGAAAGACGGTAGGAACAGCTCCAAAAGGAACATAAAAGTGACTGAAAACTTCTAACTTGTGTCAAGAAAACAAACATGATCGGGGAAGTGTCGTGGTGACTTAAAAGTAGAAAAGCCCTACTAATTTTCTAATAACTCACTGCATTTCTGACCTAATTTTGGCAGCATGAGGCCTACTGTGTAGATATCTACCCAACGCATAAGGAAGAAACTCTTTGTAATTGTGTGAAGGTACAGAAGACCACTGGGAGTTCCCCTATTAGAAGAAACAGTACTACTCGCATAATCTAATTTGTCTTTCTCTAATCTTGGAATATTTACCAAATTATACCCAGAATATTTTTTGTCTTCTTGTCAAACTCTTACTGTTGTTCTACTTTACTCAAGATACCTGAAGATAAGTCTACAGCAACATGTCATAGAGTTCCGCTCTCAGGCCTGTCATCATGCTTTTAAAGTAAACATGGATGCCACATCATCATATTTATAGATGACAAAAACCGGAGACAGGGCTGCTAGTGCTCATGCAATATCTTTCTTCAATAGAGCACATCTTTCCCTGGGCACGTGGACATCTTGAATAAAATCAGCATTTTCCAGCCTCCTTTGTAGCTCAGCGCTGGTCTAGGTGCTGACAAAAGGCAAGTGTGACAATGTTAACATGTGACTTCTAGGGGCAGCTTGGGCAGCCCTAGAATGTGCATTGGGGATGGAGGAGGAAGAATATTAAGACAAACCTGGGTCGTTGAACATCACGAAGCTGCTGGAATAATACTGGAGAGTAAAATTCTATGGTTCATTTTCATGAGAGGGAAACTTCTACTGGGTTTAAGTCACTATTACTTGGATTTTCTGTTATTTGTAGTGCACCTAAGCTTAAGAATAATAACTAATATGGTGGATAACTGAATCAGGATATAAAAAGACGTAAAATTTTAAGTAGCAGAAAAGATGGGTTGATGTAACCAAACAAAATTTAATGGGATAGATGGGTAAAAACCCACCTCTACATTTATTGATGCACAAAGCCTATCAAATAAGCATAGGAGATGGAAGCTTATCTTAGCAGCATACTTAGAAAGCAATTTTAGAGGCTCATGACCACCAAATCAAAATAATAGTGATGTAGCAGCCCAGAGAGCCAATGTGTCTTCAAGTTACACACATAAAACATGATACCTAGATGCTGGGTTCATGGCCTCAGATGGCTACAGGTCTATAAATGCAGGGAGCAAGTCAAGAAGACACAATGTAACTGGTGAATGCAGGCCCTATCTTTAGATGGAGCAGCTGCTCAGGTCCTGGTGATTGTTGCTTTTCAGGAATGATGGCCAATGGTTTTTTTTTTTTCCCCAGAGAAGTTGCAAATCTGGATTTCTATGTGACATCTCCATTTTTCCCAAACATTGGTTATTAATTTGAAAATTTTAAGTAAAAACTACATATACTATAATAAGCCATGTCCTCACAGGAAGTCTGTTTGCTGCTTATTTTCAGATAACCCTTCAGATGGCAAGGGCTGAAAACTCCACTATATTCTACTTGGTGAGTCCACACTTTGAATATCACATCTGGGTAGTAACTTGAAGGAAAAATGTTAAGGAATAGAGGCAAATAGTAAAGGCAACCGAGGTCTGGTTTCTGGAATCAGGGAGAACACAGTTTGAATTCCAGCTCTGTTCCTTACTAGCAGTGTAGCTTCGAGCAATTTTCTCAGCCTCTGGAAGGTCTAGCTTTCTTATCTGTAATGTGGGGGATAATCGTAGCATCTATCCAATTTGGACTGACGTGAGGATAAAATGAGTTAACGAGCTAAGTCCATACTGGACACATTTTATGCTAAAAAGAAAGTGAGACAACTCGAAAATAGGTTTTACAAGGAACTGTAGGAACTTGAGATTTTTCTTTACATTAAAAAGAATCAAGTGACAACATGATATTTGCCTTCAAATATTTAAATATCTGTGGGGGTTGTTCAGCCTTGTGTCTGAGGTCCAAGGGCAGGATGGGAAAGAAATAGTGGGTAACAGTTAAAGGGAGACATTTGGATCCAGAAAAAGAAATGATCAAACAGTTAAGTAGACTCCACTGTTTCCAAAAACAATAAGGTAGTTTCCTTTTCACTGGAGAAAAGTAAACCTAAATTAGATAGCCACTGAACCAGTACACAGGAGGGGGACAAGTGTTGAGCTAGAGTGGGTGTAGGAATTAGACGAACTAGATGACCTAAGGTCCTTTCCAACCCTGAGACTTCAGTGATGATGTAACAAGGAGGCAAATACATTCAATTCCTCAGACGTCCTATAAGACAGACCCATTGACTCATATGAAACAAGCTACCAACATACAAAAGAACTACAAGAATAGGCCAGTAATTCAGATATGCCAAAAAGGAATCACCACCAAGGGTTTCACTGATGGTGCCAAACACACATACACATATACACAATATCCAAGGCCAACACATCTGACTGCAATTTCAGTAGGTATACTAAGCTGTTATTCATTGTACTGACTTAAGTCAAGCTAGGGTGACCATAAAAGCTCTCAGATCTGGCCAGGTGCAGTGGCTCATGCCTGTAATCCCAGCACTTTGGGAGGCTGAGGCGGGAGGATTACCTGAGGTCAGGAGGTAGAGACCAGCCTGGCCAACATGGCAAAACCCTGTCTCTATTAAAAATACAAAAATTAGCTGGGCGTGATGGTGGTGCCTGTAATCCCAGCTACTTGGGAGGCTGCGGCAGGAGAATTGCCTGAACCTGGGACGCAGAGGTTGCAGTGAGCTGAGACTGCACCACTGCACTCCAGCCTGGGCATCAGAGCGAGACTCCCTGTACGAGAAAAAAAAAAGAAACAACTCTCAGATCTTTATTTTGTTGGCATCAAGCAAAAGGGAAATAAATGCAATATCTTAAGAAAATTTGTATTCATTACCTTTTTAAAACATCCTTCGGTATTAGGTACCTGTAATGTTTATCCTTAGCATCATTCATTAAAAACAACACTATACATTTATAGAGCACTTGATTATTTATGATTATATTCAGAGAGATAAATTATTTTATTTTTCTTATAATACATCATGAGATGGGTAGAACAAAGATTATATTTCCACTTTATAGACCAGAATATTGGGTCCCAGAGGATATAAAGTGAGTAAATGGCAATGCAGAATCTTCTAATTCCAAATCCCATCTTTTTTCCATCATGCCATATTGTATTTTTAAAGGGTCAAAATAGCTTTATCCTTTTTGAGAAGAATAAAAGCATACATATTGTAAACAGGTAAATACAAAAGGATTTGGTTTATCCATTTCTATACTAGATGGGTAAAGAAACTAAATAAAACACCTAAAAATGTTGGAGAAAATATTAAACATCTCTTGTAAAACATGTTTGAGTAGGATAAAAGGCAAAGAGATAGTATAATTCCACACAGGTAAGCTAAAACTGAAGGGCCATTGCCCTGAGGGCGTCTACTACTCCTAGTGGCCTTGAGCCAGACCCATGGGGGAAAGAAGACAAAGCCTGGGGGTCAGTAGATAGGAGCATAAAAAAGGGAACTGGTGTGAAGCTGAAGCCCCAGAAGGGCTACTCTGAAATTTAAACAAACAAACAAACAAACAAACAAACAAACAAAAACCTGTCCTACAGGAGAGTTAGCATTTTGGGTTTTGGCTACCTGTGACAGAGAAAGAAAAATGATCTCCTTTGGGTATTCCCCACCACAGGCACAGATTTACATGGATGGGACTTAAGTTGACCCTCTGGGGTAACACATAACACCTGACTCCCCAGATAATTTTTAAAGCGGTCCTGGGTTAGTGCATCAAGGCTTTCAGCAGAAGCAAATCCATATTCCCTAGAAGGAGAACTCTATAACATATCTGCGTCGAGAAATTCTCATGGACAAAGTTCTAAAGAACATGAACTCAACTAAATTCATTAAACACAGAAAAATACAAGCCTGCATGGGTGAGACTTGGAAAAAACAAAATACAGAATCAAATAGGAAACGCCTGATGGTATTAAGAGAATATAAAATTAATAGGCATATTATTTTTAAGTGAAATGAAAAGAGACTGAAAATATAAGGAAAGGTCAAGAGGCTATAAAAATTGACTAAACAGAGTTGAACAAGAACAAAAAGCAAACTTGCAGAAATGAAATACGTATTAATTGAAAGTCCATGGACAGGCTCAACAGATGGTATAGATACAGCTAAACAGATAATTAGTGAGATGGATCAGAAATAGCACACAGAATGCAGAGGAAATGTTGTAAATGTAGATGTAAAAAGAGGTTCAGAGAAATGGAAGATAAAATGAAAATATTCAACATTCACTCATCAGAAGAATACAGACAGATGTGCAGAGAGGCAATATCCTCAGGTAATAACTTAGGATTTCCTGGGTAATGGGATCTACACTCATAAACTTCACATTGAAACTGAAAGGCATCTAACATAAAGGGAAGATATTGAAAGTAGCCAGAGAAAAAAGACATAATTCTACAAAGTAGTGACTAGTAACTATATGTTGATTTCTTGACAGCAACAGTGGAAGCTGAAAGACAATGGAATATTGTCTTTAAAATGCTGAGAGAGTAACTATTAATATAGAATATGACCAAGAATTAGTATATTTTCTGCAAAGGGCCAAATAGTAAATATTTAAGGTTTTGCAGGCCAATCTCTGTAACATATTCTTCTTTTTGTTGGGTAGTTGTGGATTTGTTTTTAAATACCACTTTAAAAATAGTAAAAGTAACACTTTACCATGCTTAGCTTGGGGCTGTACAAAAACAGGCCTCAGGCCAGATTTGGCCCACATGGCCGTAGTTTGCCAGTCCCCGAAAGAGACAACAAAATTATCTGTCAGGAAGTAAGCCATTTTAATAAAGACATTCGCCCACAGACTCTCAGTAGACAAACTTCAAGAGAAAACTTCAAAAAGATGCAAAATAACACCGAACAGTCTGAGATGCAAGAAAGTCATCAAGCATTGGTAAACATACGTGACAGTCCAGATAAACATTATCTATATAATATGTATCTAACGTATGCAATGAAAAGCAAATTAATAGAACCAAAATGCTAGAAAATGGAGCTGCTGCTTCTGCATATGATTTAGAAAGCAGGAAAGAGTGCTGTTCCCACTTAACAATGAGAAAAAAACTATAAAATTGTTAAGTTTCCTTAACCCTATCAGAGAGCTGAGAGTTGAGGGCATAGAGCATATAAAAAGAATGAATTCCAAGGAGGGACAGGCTCCTCTAGGAAGAAAAGAGATGTTCAAACTAGCTCACCCGAAGGTGGGCCACCCACCCCAAGAGGGAGTAAGACAAAATCAGCTATAATTTTAAGAAATTCTTGGAGGCCAAATGTGTGCTGACACCTCAGTCTGGAATGGCTGGGGGCCCCAAACACAGAGGGCTTTGTACTCAGTAGCAAGCTCTCTTCCATGAGGGTCCACTGAGTTCTCCCCAGAAGACCAGGGCAGGGAATATGACAGGAAGAAGCCCCTGGGTAGAGAAAGGAATCAGCTTCCCACTCCTCACCCAGGTGCTTCTCTCATAAGGAGCAAAAGCCTTAATTAAAAACAACAACAAAAAAGAAACAACTCAAATTTCAGTCAACTAGAGAACTGATAAAATGGATAAATTGTGGCATGCTCATACAATGAATATCCTACATGCTTCAAAATGACTGAATCTCAAAAACATAATTATAAGGGAAAAATCAGATACAAAATAATTCCATTATGTAAAATTAACCTGTTTGGTTGCATACAATTTGCATATCAAGTTTATGGAGAGAGCACTGATATATATATACCCACACATTTTTAGGTAATACATAAAACAGGTAAAACAAACATAAGTGTGTATTTATATTTTTTTCTTATGGTTGCATATATAAAAATTAAACACCAACCCAAAGAATTATTTAGAAACTTCAAGATAGTGGCTGCCTCTGGGAAGTGGAGAGAAATACAATCACTGAGGGAATCCAGGGGTTGCTACTGTGCTGTTTCTTAACAATTTAGTTACGATACTGAGTGCTGAGAACATTTTTTATTTGCAGCTGTTTATCATTAGTCTTTAAACTTCACATGTTACATGCACTCTTATACAAACATGATGTATTTTATATATTTTTTAAAAAGTTCTGTGCATGTATACATGTAACAGTTAACAGTAGTTGCCTACTGCTATGATGGGAAAAGAGTAGTTACCTGTGCAGGAGAGGATTAATGGCCACATTTACTTCTTATTTGATATGCTGCTGTTTTTGTTTTGGTACGTTTGGTAACACAGGAGTAGTGTGCATTCTTTTTTTTTTTTTTTTTTTTTTTTGAGATGGAGTCTCACTCTGTCACCCAGGCTGTCACTCTGTACAGTGGTGCAGTCGTGGCTCACTGTAACTTCCACCTCCCGGGTTCAAGCGATTCTCCTGCCTCAGTCTCCTGAGTAGCTAGGGCTACAGGCGCCCGCTGCCATGTGTAATTTTCTGTATTTTAGTAGAGATGGGGTTTCACCATGTTGGCCAGGCTGGTCTTGAACTCCTGAGTTCAGGTGATCTGCCCGCCTCAGCCTCCCGAAGTGCCAGGATTACAGGCTTGAGCCACCACGCCCAGCCAAGAGTTTTTAGTTTCTACAACAATGAATTATACCCATTTTAGGAAGATATTTTTCTACTACATTTTCAAAATGCCTCCAAAGGATAAACATGTTTATATAGCTTTCATTTTGCTAGATGTAAGTCATGCCATACAATTAAAGATATCATATCTAATGATACCTTAATATTTACTCACTTCAGAAAAGATGGCATTTAAGTTTACTGTGATCAAACAATCCCTCATTTATTTTTACTCTGAACAAGGTAACATAGTGATTTACAAAACCGCATATTCCATTACACAGACAAGGGACCTCAAAGTCCTGCTTAAGCAAGTGGACAGAGTGCTCTGAATACTTGGCTAAAATTCCAAGAAACTTCAAGAATCACCAGTGTTGTATTTCTTTTATCCCTAAATGGGCTTGGAAATTCCTTGGTTTGTTCACAATGGCTGATAGCCAGAGTGAGAAGACCTCTATATGGGACTTGATGTTCTCTAATGCTCTTTCCAGGTCTGAAAATCTTTCAGGTTTCATTTAAAGACAGCCAGGTCCTCAACAGAAAAATGATCATCCAATTAATACTATCTTCATGCAGCTTTATTAGAGATAGCATCTGCAATATCAAACTATTATTTACCAAAACAGACCATAATCTGCAGACCTGTGTTGTTTGGGAATTTTTTTACTTCTGCCCAAACAGAATGTGAGTTCCATAAAACAAGGAACCTTCTTGTGTGCATCTCCATACCACCAGAGCCTCCTTCAGTGTCAGAAACACCCTAGGTCCTGACAGCTGTTGGTTGAATGCATTTCTCTGCTTTGCAGCTCAGAAAATTAATTTCTTTCAGCCTTCCATCCATGCATTTTGCAAACTTTATGCCAATTCTGAGCCAACATGGAGTAGACATTGAGATTACAAAGATGATTAATGTACTTTTATGACCTTTATGAGGTTAAGTCTATACCACAGCATAGTTTGCAACTATAGTCATGTGCCATATAATAATGTTTTGGTCAACGATGGATGGCATATATGACAGTGGTCCTCTAAGATTATAATGAAGCTGAAAATTTCTACTGCCTAGTAACTTCATAGCTGTCATAACATCAAAGCACAATGCATTATTCATGTTTTTATGGTGGTGCTGGTATAAGAAAACCTACTGCAGTGTCAGTCGTATAAAAGTAGTGCATACGATTATGTACAGTTCATATTTAGTGATAACGATTATGTTACTGATTTATGTATTTGTGTATATACTATATAATTTAAAGTATATTTCTTCTACTTATAAAAAAGAAAACTAATCTTTGAAATAGCCTGAGGCATGTTCTTCAAAAGATATCCAGAAGAAGGCATTGTTATCATAGGAGATGACAGCTCCATGTGTGTTATTGCCCCTGAAGACTTTCCAGCGGGACGAGATGTAGAGGTGGAAGCCAGTGATAATGACGTTCTTGACCCTGTTTGGGCATGGACTAATGTGTATACTTGTGGGTTTACAATGTAAAAAGAAAGTTTATTAAAAAGAAAAAGCTTATAGAATAAGAATATAGAAAAAAATTTTGTACAGCTATACAATGTGTGTGTTTTAAGCAAAGTGTTATTATAAAAGAGTTAAAAACTTTTAAAAATTAAAAGGTTTATAAAGCAAAAAAGTTATAGTAAACTAAGGTGAACTTATTAAAGAAGAAATTTTAAATAAATTTAGTATACTGAGTGCACAGTGTTTACTAAATCTATAATAGAGGACAGTAGTGAACTGGGCCTTGGCATTCACTCAACACTCAACCACTGACTCACCCAGAGCAACTTCTAGTCCTGCAAGTTCCATTCATACTAAGTGCCCTAAACAGGTGTACCATTTTTATCTTTCGTATCATATTTTTACTGTACCTTTTCCATGTTTAAAGATGTTAGATACATAAACATATCAACATTGTGGTACCACAGCCCGACAGTATTTGGTACAATAACATGTTGCACAAGTTTATAGCCTGGGAGCAAGAGGCTACACCATAGAGCCGAGGGGTATAATAAGTTTGTGTAAGTGACTCCATGATATGCTCACAATGACAAAACTGCCTAACGACACATTTCTCAGAATGGGATCCCTGTGACTACGTGATGTATGCCTGTATATCTACCAAAAACACCATGAATGAAACTTACAAACACGATATTGAATGAAAGACACCAGACACAAAAGAGTATATTCTGTCTCTATAAAGTTGAAAAACAGGGCAACCTAGTCTATGGAATTTGAAGTAGGGATACTGATTACCCTTGAGCAGGTCAGTGACTGGAAGTGGGCATGGTGGGAGCTCATAGGGTTAGTCAGTATTTTGTTTCTTACCTGGGTGTGATCACTTTTCAAAACTCCATCAAGCAGTTGAAGCAGTACATTTATGATTTGTGCACTTTTATATATGCACGTTATACTTTAATAAGTAGTTCACTTTTAGAAATAACACTTTTTAAAAGCATATGGCTTGTATAAGTTTGTATAAGTGGATTTCTCCTATAATTCAACAGAGTTCTCAACACTTTCCCAATCTTTTCCTAACTCAGACTCCACCTCCTCCAGAACATCTCCACTGAGCTCCAAGGTGGAATGAATGTTTCCCTCCTCAGAGCTGCCACACCGTTTTGTTTACAAATCTCCTTTACTTTCTTTAAGTATTGTGAAGGTGCACTCCACCCATCACAGTACTTTGGATATACAGGTACCCCAAACTGTTTAAAAATTTAAAAATCTACTCCCTGAACTGCTCCATGTGGCCTCTTCCTATGTTCTTGAGTGCTTTTTAATCTATCCCTTTGCCTGCATACCATATAATGAATAATCTGTGACAGTCCACTGTAAATATGATGTCAGTAAACCTGAAACTCTTTCTACTGCTGGCTTGGACACATTAAGGGAAAAAGCACTATTCTTTTATTCTAACTATAAGTGTAATATAAAATTAAAAACATAATGAAAAATAAAACTACTAGTAATTGAGTCTACAACTTGTTTTATGACATTCTCCTTACTCTTACAACATCATAGGCATTTATTTTATGTCTGCACATGCAGTTCTCACTGAAGCTCATCACATTCTGGAACAGAGAGGGATGACCAGGTTTGGCATAATGGCTGCATGCTAAAAGAATACATTCTATTTTGCTTAACCAACTCTCCATCTATGGACATCTCTGGGTTATTTCAAAATTTTACATTTAAAAACAACAAATATCTTCATAAAATTGCCCACTCATAATAACTATGTTAGGGTAAATCCCTAGAGGCTTATTTTCTGGGTCAAAAGTACATAACTCATAAAGAATTTTTTAGAGTGCATATGGCCAAAGGTGAAGAAGTCTGCAATATTTTATGTTTCTACAATTGCAAATTTCACATTTAATCTATTTCTTGTTTTTGCATTTTAACATCTTTGAAATCAAAATCACAGTCAGCCAAGTGGCAGATTGTGATGTGATGATCACTGCCTATGCCATCCTGCAATATCCCAGCCAGAAAACCACTTAAAGGCCATTTCAAGCAGCAATTATAACTGCTGGCTATTGTCTGAAAACACTTCTATACCTTCTTTAAGATCAAGAAGGTGTCAGCATTGAATCTCACAGGATGGGCATCAATGGTTTGGAAAAATATCCCAGAGACATAAGCAGAGCATTCTTTTATGAAATGCTACATCCTCAAAGCCTTCAATGGCACAGACAACAATGTCTATGTGGAAGAAAAACAGGGATATTGATACTCTAAGTTGACAAGTGGTTCACAAGTGTTGAATTCTGTGAAAAAGTTTTAGAAAATTACCCATTAAAATAATTTACTTTGCTTATATTTTCTTCATACATATAGTTAGGCATAATCAGTGGTTAAAGTCTATCTAAATACAGAAAATAGCTTACAATAACTATGAAATAAAATTCTAGATAGCCTTGTGTCATAGTTTAATTGGTGACTTTTTTTCCTTAATAATACATCAAACAATGATGGGCCTTAAAATTTATGGTAATTTTGATTCCATGAGAGAGAATCCAGAGTCCCTAGCTCCATCTAATACTAGATATTGTGCTGTTTTTCTTAATCATTGCCAGTTTTATGTAAAAATGATAAAATGTTTTAACTTATATGTTTTTGATTAATAATGAGAGACTTTTTTTCTTTTTTTTTTTTGAAACATTTATATCCCTTTTCGTAAATTGCTTGTTTTTATATTTTTAGATGTTTTTCTATTGGGATGGTTGTCCTTGCTATTTTTTTATGGTAGTTTTTTATTAATTAAAAATATTACATATTTCTTTGATATATAGCATGCAAACATTTTTCTCAGTTTATCCATCATTTTAACTTTGTTAGTAGTAGTTTTCCTTGAGATTTGAGACAAATTCAACTAGTAAAAGCTGCCAGCGAATTTCAAATTTTACCAATTTCCTTCAGATGCCTTCCTCCCTTATGAAAATCCCTTGTAGATGGAGTGGAGGGAATCACACACATATAAATACGTCACACAGCTAGAAATAACTCCAATTAGCATCAGTATATTTTCAAAATTATAAAACACTAAAAATCTACAGTCAATTTCCTGTCTTCGGTCACATTTTCTCCCAAAGAATAACATTCTAGGTCTTCCCAGACAGCAATTACTTTGGGTTCCTTCACAGGCTGCTTGTTGGTAATATAATAATGTGATAAGCAGAAGCAACCCAAAGTCTATCTCATAAGAAATATTTCCTGATGGCTACTCTTCTGCACTCTCCAGCTCTTGATCTCTGCCTTTGCCAGTGCACAGGTCTCCAAGTGCTGGGGCAGGCCAGTCAGACATCCCTGGGACAGTCCTGGCACACAAGCACAGCCAAGACTCCATAATGCAAATCGTCATGATGCCCCAAGTGCAGTGTGACCGCTGGTGTGGTGAATGTTTGCCTCATACTAGGAGTCAAGAGTTGCAGGTCTTAACCCTGGCTCTGCCACTGACCAGAGATGTGATCTTGAAATAATTTTTCCTTTCTGAGTCTCCAATTTCCTTATCTTTCGATGGGGGCACTTGGAATCCCATGATCTCTAAGGTCTTTTCCAATGCCCATATTCTGGTTCCATTTTATATATATATATAATCTCAACTCTACACACTTGCTGTCCCAATAATAAAAACAACAATAAATTCAGGTGTGTCTTTCTCCAAAGCTGCTGTTCTTAAACATTGTGCTACATTGCCTCTCTTATATTAGCAGATAACAGTCTGATTTATGTTTTCCTTCCTCATTGCACAAGGACTGGGTTGACTTGAAAGTCAAGGATAGAGACATCAGAAAGTTTTATTAGACTTCTGACACACCTACCTTAGCCAATGCAGAAAATGGTTCTGAAAGCATGTCTAATTATTTTTCCAGTTTTTTTTAACAATCACAAGAATGGAGTTCTTTGAGCACTTCCTTAAAAAAATCTATTCTATAATTACTAAACTCTAATAGGAGGTTTTTCCTGAAATGTGGCCATTGGTGATTCTTCTCCCTGTCTCCATCTCATTATTTCTGCCACTCTTATATAGTTATACTGAAAATTAATCCTAAAATTTATTTTTTATAATTTTAATATGATTTTGTAGGATGATAACATTTCTCGTTATTGCTGATAAAAAAGGATGAAAAAAAATATTACTTTCCAAAGAGCTGGCACTGTAATTACTCTAAAAGAAGGAAATGCCTTTGATGGGGCAGAAAACGAGAGAACTCAAGAACAACACATCTAGAGCTTCAGGAAAAAGGTAGAAAGTGTTCTGCAACCAAGTAGGAGAGAAATTATTTACCTTCTGGATCAGAAGACATTGATCAGGTATCAGTATCAGTATCAGACTGATCTGGATCAGAAGGTATTTTTCCGGCTCAGAAAGCAGAATAAGAAAGAAAAGAGACAGGGAGGAGAGAGGAGCCACGGGAAACAAAATTGGACTCTGAACAGGAGAAGAGCAAAAAGAAACTTCGGGTGACTAACGGTCAAAGTATTGCATGGCCGCCATGGAAACTTCACCCCAACCATGTGTATCTTCACCAAAAGTAAGAAAAATTGGGCTCCTGGAAAGTTTCCCCTGCTAAGAAACTAAATAAGAAAGTAATTATTTTGACTTTTGAGGCTATATTTATTTCAGGGGAGTAGATGGAAAAGTGAGAGACTAGAGACGTCAGTCTGAACACAAGGTTAGACCAGCGAGCGATCTGACATGATGGCAAAGAGTGGGATGTGCCCTCCAAAACATCCAAGTTACATTAAAAAAAAAAAAAAACTTTAAGAACAAGGTACTCTAAAATGCAGTGTTGAGCCATACAGTATGTGATGTGATCCCTCAGATTTTCAGTAAAATTCTATACACTAAATGATACTATGATTGTGAATGTGCATGTTTTAGTAGGGTCTTTGGTTTGGAGTGTGTGTGTGTGCCTGTATCTGAAAGCTGATTAGGTTTCAATCAATGCAGTATGAAAGAGACATCTGCAAAAGATCTCCTGATAACTGATAAACGTGAAAATATAGGCCCCCTAGAAGGCTAAAAAAAAAAAATTACAGAAACATTTCAACTTTTATAGGACTAGAATAAAGGTTAAAAATCAACATAATCTACACCTCAAGGGACTAGAAGTCCCCACTTGATACCCAGATTTTGCTTCTTTACCCAAATGCTATTTGCCTAGCTCTATAGTATGGTAATTATGTTCTCGTCCTTATATATTTAATCAACATCTCTAAGTTGCCTCTAAATCTTTCCTAAGAAAAGCAGTAACTTCCAGGAAGAGTTAAATATACAATTCTATCTCAGAAGAACAGGTAAGGAGTTCTCCTCTTCAATTGGAGATGAAATTCTGGAATGGATTCCACAAATAGAAAAAAACAATAGTCTTCCTTCTACCACATCCAAGTGACAGTAAACCCAAATACTGCTGATCACAACCACTGTACATCTACTACTAAATAAGCAATGCTATCAAGGACATTCACACTTTCATTCTGTAGACTGATCTAATACATTGCAAAGTCAATGCAGGAACAGTTTTGGTGCATCCTTTCCATTTTTAACATTTGCTCAGCCTCAGCAATGTCTAACTTGGGATGGATCTGACTGAGGGTACCATACAAAGAGGCATGCTAGGGAAGGAGATGTACGTCATGTGTTGCATGACAACAGAGACTGGTCCTAAGAAAGGTGTCCTTAGCCAATTTCGTCATTGTGGAAACATCATAGAGTGTACTTAACACCAACCTAGATGGAATAGCCTATCACGCATCCAGACTATATGGTATTGACTATTGCTCCTAGGCCACAAACCTGTCAGCACATTACCGTTTTGAATACTGTGAGAATTTGTGTATCTAAACATAGAAAAGGTACAGTAAAAATATGGTATAAAAGATTTAACACGGTACACCCGTTTAGGGCACTTATCGTGAATGTAGCTTCTAAGATCAAAAGTTGCTTTGAGTGAGTGGTGGGTGAATATGAAGGCCTAGGACATTACTACACGCTATTGTAGGCTTTATAAACACTGTATGCTCAGGCTACACTACATTTATTTTAAAATTATTCTGTCTTCAATAATGAATTAACCTTAGCTTACTGTAAACTTTTTACTTTATAAACTTATTTTTTAACTTTTTTGACTTTTGTAATAATGCTTTTCTTAAAACACACATTGCACAGCTGTACAAAAATATTTTCTTAATATCTTTATTCTAAGACACTTTGTCTATTTTTAAATCTTTCATTTTATTTTTTAAACTTTCTTGTTAAAAACTAAGACACAAATACACACATTAGCCTAGGCCTACACAGGGTGAAGATAGTCAGTATCACCATTCTCTACCTCCATATCTTGTCCCATTGGAAGGTCTTCAGAGGCAATAACATGCATGGAGCTGTCATTTCCTGTGACGACAATGCCTTCTTCTGTAATAGCTCCTGGAGCACCTGCCCAACCCTGTTTTATGGTTAACTTTTAGAAAAAAGTACAAAGAGTATACTTTAAAATAATAATAAATAGTATAATATATACATAAATATGTAACAGTTATTATGTACTGTACATAATTGTATGTGCTACACTTTTACATGACTGGCAGCTCAGTAGGTTTGTTTACACCAGCATCACTACAAACACGTGAGTAATGTGTTATTCTATGACTTTACAACAGTTACAACGTTACCAGGTGGTCGAAATTTTTTAGCTCCATTATAATCTTTTATTTATTTATTTATTTATTTATTTATTTAGAGACAGAGTCTTGCTCTGTTGCCCAGGCTGGAGTGCTGTGGCACAATCTCAGCTCACTGCAACTTCTGCCTCACAGGTTCAAGCAATTCTCCTGCCTCAGCCTCCCGAGTAGCTGGGACTACAGGCATGCGCCACCATGCCTGGCTAATTTTTGTATTTTTAGTAGAGACAGGATTTCACCATGGCCAGGATGGTCTCAAACTCCTAACCTCAAGTGATCTGCCTGCCTTGACCTCCCAAAGTTCTGGGATTACAGGTGTAAGCCACTGCACCCAGCCAGCTCCATTATAATCTTATGGGACCACTGTTATATATGTGGTCTTCCATTGACCAAAATGTCGTTATGCTGCACATGACTGTATTTATAGCAAGCTTTCAAGTATATCCACAGAAGGCATATAAATAAAACCACATTTTAGTCTTTTCTTCAATACGAATGCTGTTAACAAGAAGAAAAAATATTGATTAGGATTTCACTGCATAGTTTACCCATCTAAAAAATTAGAGTGACCAGTAGACATGGAACATAGGAAACCAGAAGGAAAGGCAATAAACTCACATATTAAATAATTTTTCCCTGATCCTTTCCTTTCCTAAAGGTCATTAACATGTCACAAATGTTTTTTTTCAGCACAAATACTCAAGAAGTGAATCACCATCTACTTTCCCTGGCAACACAGGGAACAGTTACAGGTTTGCTGTTCTCATATTAAAAGAGAGGAAGATAATGTCACATTCACCCTGCGGTCAGGAAATTTCTACATAAGAGGTAGTGTTCACTAATAAGAATAACCTTATCCTCAAACCACTCTATAGACAGTCCTGCTTCCCTTGCCCAACCAGGCATCGGCACCATGATTACTGCAACAGATGACCATGGCTCAGAGGCCGGCTGATAATTCACAAGGAAGGGCTTTTTAACATCCAAATCTGCACAGCTATGGGCAAGATTTTTAATTCATATCATCTTAGGAACTGTACATAGTTTCCTAAGCAGTTGTCTCAAGCAAAAGTAAATAACGGAATAAATAAAAAGTATAAAAAGCAACTGTAGATAATTAGAATGTGGTTCCAGTGTTACTACCGGGGTCTTCACTAGGTATTACTAAAATGGAGCCTGGAGTGGCCAGGGTGGTCATGGATGCCACAGCTTTTTCTTCTTATGTTCTGATTCTTTGTCATACACTCATGCACTTCCATCTGTCCGGTGCTTTCAAAAATGGAGACACCAATCACAAAATCTTTGACTCACCATCCTCTGTGGTTTGGAGATGAAAGCATAGCCTCTCCCCTTAACTGTGTAGGCTCCATCAATTGTACTCATGTTGCTCTAGAGATTGTGGATCCCATTTGCTAGTTCACATGAGAAATAAAGACTGCTGGAAACCATTCTTCAATATGAACCCATAGCTCTCAGCCTCCAATAAAAACTATCAAAGCCTTCATCTGCACAATTGAGGAAAGTTGTTATAGATTCTCATGGCTTTACGTCAGAAGAGACTAGCCTCCGAGTTGTGAAGACTCTCCTCCTTAACCCAAAAGCCCTTCTCTTTAATGTTGGCTTCTATGAGCTAAAAACAGAAATAATAAGTAACAATAAAAGTGAAAAATAGCTTCTATTAGCAAACATTGTGGCCGCAGCAGGTATCAGCCAGCTACCTAACTGTTGGATAACATGGGGAGGTTATACAGAGTCATAGTGCTTGCTACTGTGGGTATTTTTATAGAATGGAGAAAAGACCATCACGGATTACTGGGATATTATTATCTAAGACTGTAGTTTTTAAATCCATCATGACCTCGCACACACACATGTCAGGATGTATGAAACAAAAGTTTCACAAAACAATAGTTACCCATATCACATGCAATGAATTATAATGGTTTCCTCTACTTCATTTTTTTAAACGTATTATAAAACCCTCTGAATTTTTTTTGAACTACAGTTAGAAAAACAACTAATATAAAAGGTTAATGAGACAGGTGGAAATATACTTAAATTGATCTATTTCTAAGGAATCTCTGAAACACTAGTGTGGAAGTTTTAGATGCCAAATTGTGTTCCTTCAGGCACTAGGATGATTCTATTTTCAAAAATTCAAAACACAAAAGGTCTAGGAACACCCATTTAATTTTTATTAAAGGGCAAGACAGTAATATTGCAGGGGAAAAAGCAGTTCATTTTTCTTCAATTGTGAGTCAACCCATATTAATTAAGGTTACGCAATAGGGATATACTTAATGGAGATCGTGTGTTCTCATCAGGGATTGTAAAGAGAAACAAGAGGTGATAAGGCTTGGGGGCCTAGGGGAAAGGAGTGAAGGTCAAGTTTCCTTAATTTGTGCATATCGCTTCATTGGCTCACCCCAAAGCCCTGTGGGGAATGTTCAGAGGCTGCTGCTCTGAACACAAATGAAGAATGAAGAGCTCAGTAGCTGAGATCCCAAAAGGTTTCTACCCATCCCTACATCGTGGGTGTCAAGCATAACCATAAGAGCCATCTTCCCAATCACTTACAACATCACTTGGAAAAATTATCAGTGCAGAAACCTTTATCTTTCATCCATTTTGAATCATATACAATAAAGCTAATGGTAGTCAGAGCTGAGTAGAAACTGACAGCAGACGAACAATGAAAGGTTTTCATTCTTTGAGGAGGAAAGGAGTCAATTAAAATACTGCAAGGTACCAGTGACTAGATTTTACCTTTGCATCCCTTTATACATTAAGATTAGATTAGTACATTCAATGTTGTACAAAACGTTGCTTCCCCATCTCTGAAGCCGTCAACAAATGATACACTGAATAACAACAGCAATTGATGATTCTATTCAATGTCCCAAATCCAAATTGGTTGCCATATTAAGAGAAGGCTGAATCGTCAACTTCCTTTTGCCAGAAAAATAACGACTGCTGAAATGCCAGTATTTGCAATGGCATAAACTCTGACAATTATTCAAAACATGAAGATTCTAAAGCATCAGTTTATACATTTGTGAGTTTGGAAAGGATATATAAGTTGAAATCATTCCAGTAAGGCCTGAATAGAGACTTCGGCACTTCCAGCTCCCTCATGGTGATGCGGTTGTTTCTCTCTCTCTCTCTTTCTCTCTCTTGTGCACACACACATCCCTACCTCTTATATCCCAATTGCAGCCTCCAGACACTGATTATCCCCATCATGATTTAACCTCCAAATATTAACATAGTGACTATGCTTTGCCTTCATTTTCATCATCTCAATCTTGTATGCCTATTTAGGAGGTTAAATTTAGAGAGTCTTCTGAATTGTACATATTCTATACAACCAACCATTCACAAAATTCTTTCTAGAGATTCAAATATCAGAATTAACAATGACAGTACCAAATGTACGCCCGTATATAAGAGGGAACAGCCCTCTGGTGATGATTTTTTTAATTAAATGCTTTTTCCAAATTGGCCTACTTACCTATTATCATTTTCCCTTTCAAAAATCTACAGAAAACTTCCCAAATTAGAAGCCAATGTGATAATTGAATTGGATTTTTGATATCATCTAGTCCAACTACTTTATTACATGTCATATCCAGCACCTCAGACTCTTGACCTCTCAGCAGCACTGGCACTGCAATATACATCTTTACTGAAATTCTCTCATTCCTAGGTTTCCATAATTTAACTTGTTTTAGCTTTCCTCTAACCAAAATGTTCCTTTCTACCACCAAACTCCCAAATGCTCTCCCCTGCCCAGGTCTCTATCCTTAGCTTACACCTTCTCCTGTGCTGGTCCCTTCCATCCTCATAATTTCAACTATCAGAGCCATGCTAATAATACCAATACTTGTGCCAAGCCTCAGCAATCTCAAATTCAAAATGCCCATCACTGAATCCACATTTTCCTTCCATACATCCTCTCTTGTATTCTTTTAGGTCATCTCCCATCATTTACTCATTCAAAAATGTCAATTACTTTTCAATCCACCCTCATATTTAACATCAGTTTCTAGAAATTACTTCCAAAATCTCCATACTACTGCTATCGGTAATTAGTACTCCATAAAACCAATGTTTCCTATACACACTCTTCAGTGCAGCTAGCACAGCATTCCTTAAATATAGCTCTGACAATACTTGCTCAAAAACCTTTAATGTTTCCCTATTACCTAGAAGAAAATACCCAACCTCTTTAGCACCCTTCCCATCTCAACCTATTTTTCAGTTTCACTTCACCACACAACCCATCTACTTGTCACTCTGGCCTACTCACCTTCCTTCAACAAGCAAATAAACTGTTTCCTTTGCTCAAAGTGTTCACATCTTCTACTTCTCTGATAACTCTGCTTATTTTAAAACATCACCACATCTGCAAAGCCTCCTTCAAATCTCCAGGCCACTTAATCACTCCCAGGTGTTCCTACACTACTTTGTTCACACAAATAATATCACACATCCACTGTACCCTTACCCTTGTCAGTTGTTCCTTTCCTCCCTAATAGATTATAACCTCATTGAAGAAAACAGTGGTGTCTTGCTGTCTTGTCTAGCTAGGATTTCACACACCTGGTACATAGTAGGTGTTCAATTAACGACCACTAAGTAAATATGTACACACAGTGAAAAACACTTCTGAATTAAGAGTAAGAAGATGTGAGTTTAAACGAGTCCTAGGTAGGCTAGCAAGGTAGGAGTCAAACTCCGCAAACTTCAATTTCTTCATGTGTAAGATGACATAACAATATCTCTTCCAGCTGGGCATGGTGGCTCATGCCTGTAATCCCAGCACTTTGGGAGGCCGAGGCAGGTGGATCACTTGAGGTTGGGAGTTTGAGACCAGCTTGGCTGATGTGATGAAACCCCATTTCTACTAAAAATACAAAAAATTAGCTAGGCATGGTGGTGGGAGCCTGTAGTCCCAGCTGCTTGGGAGGCTCAGGCAGGATAACTGCTTGAACCCAGGAGGTGGAGATTGCAGTGAGCCGACATCGCGCCATTGCACTCCAGCATGGATGAAAAGAGCGAAACTCTATCTCAAAAAAAAAAAAAAAAAAAAAAAGAAGAAATATATATATACCTTTTCCATCTACAATGTTCTATTCTAAGAATCAAATGAAATCAGGTAGAGGAAAGCACTATGTCAAATATAGACTGCCATATTTAGTATAATCTTAGAGTATAATCTTTAAATCTCTATTCTTTCACTTGAAAAATATCCAAGGTTAAGATTCTAAGGCCAACGTCCAAATTGAGGATAAATATAAACACAATGAAAAATAGACTCTTTATCTTACATTCTAATGTTCCTAGAAATCAAGGCTGACATCAAATTAAAGTGATCTGTACCACATCATGATATTAACTACTAGTTAGCTTGCAGAATCACAGTATTATAAAGAGCATAGACTTTGGATTAGAATAAGTGGGAATTCTAGTGCTACCTACTGCTTTGCTTTATTAGCAAATGTTTTTATAGCATTTATTATATATATGTGTAAATGCTTCATATATGTAACCCATTTACATCTCACTAGAATCCTATTAAATATATTGGGTCTATTATTATTTGCATTTTACATACAAGGAAACAGAAGCAGAGAGGTTGGGTGACTTGTTCAAGGTAGCAAAGCTATTATGAGGCCAAGCTGTGATGTGTGTCTGGGCAGTGTGGGTCTAGCCTGGCTCTCAACCACTAAACCATATAGCCTATATCTAAATAATATGACAAGGTAGCACAATGCCTGATCCACAATGAATTACTGACAGATGTTAGTTTCCTTTCCTTTTGTACATAATGGTGCTCAGGCAACAAAGATGATACTTGCAAGTTGTCATGAGGTCTGTTACATAATCTCCTGACAATGCTCCCATTCCATATGAACTCTGTAAAAAGGGGATTTTATCTGTATACTGCCCTCCTTCTGCCCTCCTTTCCATATGAAAATCTTCCAAGAAAACTAGAAAAGAGTAAACCATTTAACTAGCTATTAATGCAGCCATTTAAATGGGATATATCTAGCATTTATAGCTAGAATATATATATATAGTTTCCTTGCATCCTTAAAAAGTCATTATATTGGGCTGAGGCAAAGGCAGAGAATTTGCCAATTCTATTCTTTCATATCTTTTGGTTGTCCTTTGACAAAATCCAGGACATTGATTACATTTTTTATTACAATTCTAATGGTTCACACTGTATTAACTTCTTCGGTTCTCCCTCCCCATTGGCAGTCTCCAAAGCGTGCCTCTCCTACAGTGGAGATGTTGCAGTTCCCTCTTTAGCATATCATTCAGGGAGAAATGGTGTGAAAGCACTCTCTCCAAATATAGCTCACATCTCTGCAGCTCCCTTGGCTGCTTCAGACTTAGAGGAGCACATTTCATTACAACTATTGGGGTAGACCGGCATTCTTCCTAGTTCTTGTAACTGGGTTGATTCTTACATATTTCTACAATTCTTACATAATGCAGTTAGGAGCAGCATTGTTTTCTTAAAAATTTTCTTCTAGTTTAATACTGTATTCAGTTCAATAAATTCCATCTCTCCACTGTCAGCTATATAGAGCTTCTTAAAATATGTACTGGTACATTATCAATATTTTATAGTTATATAGTTAATAATAATTTATTTAGCACTTCCCATGTGCCAAGTTCTATACTAAGTGCTTTACATAATTATCATATGAGTCCCACGAACTTATGACATTGTATTTCATTACTTCTAAGATGATTTTTAAAAATCATTTTAACATATCTGAAATCACAATGCTTCTGACAATCTATATCATGTCAAAGTTGTGATAACATATTTTTCTGTGTACATAAAATATTGTTACATCTTAAAATCAGTGGTGATTTAGGTTCAATGAAATTTGTGAGTGCCATATTTATCCCTATTTTAAAGTTAAAAAATCTGAGGTTGAGTCTGTTAAGGGATTTGCCCAAAATTCATTACATTTACATAATAAGCTAAATCAACATCAGTAAGAGACTTTATTGACTTATTTTCTTTCTAACAGTTCATTGTAGCATAAAGACAGGGCATCCATCCCATAATATGCATCCTTAACCACTGCAACTCAGGCTCTGAAATTTCACTGGGGCTCAAGAGCCATTTCTATCACCAAACTTAAATATATGATTTTGGGCATATTGCTTGAATGTATTAACCTCATCTATAAAGTCAGAATAATGACAGTAACCCCAGAAGGTTTCTGAGATGATTAAGTAAGATAATCCATGTTAAACGCTCAGAACACAATGAGAGATACATTAGAGGTCACTTCAATTTCATAAAATATAATCAGTAAGAAATAACTAACTGATTCAATTTTTTTTTTGCTATTTACCCCCAGTCCAATCTTATTCCAGATAATACAATATCATTACTATGATCTCTTTGTTCCTACTGCACAAATATTTTGTACAGTAAAATTTCCAATTCCAAATGTGGTGAGAGGTTCACCACCTGTTCTAGCTAGCATTCTGAAGCCATTCCAATTCATAAAACATACTGAGTATCTCCTTTGTGTAAAGTCCTGTTCGTTGTATTAGTTGGTACAAAGGAACCAAGGAGAAATAAGGAATTATCCTGCCCTCATATCATTTTAAGTATAATGGGCAATGATATGTATATACAAGCAGAAGATTCTTGGTAAAATATGATAAATGCTTTTAGACAACTACAGACAAAAAGGCAATCAGAGAACAAATAAGGAAAAGTTTATATACTATCCCTTAGATGGGATCATAAGGAAATTCTTTAGAAAAGAGGCAGAATTTAAGACGGGCCTTGAAGGGAAGACAGTACATGGCAGATGCTATGGCAATCCTAAGAACAGAGAACTTCATAAGCAAAAACAGGCTGATTTCCTCTTCCACCTATGATGGAGCAGCATATTTCAGGATAACCCTCCCATTAACCATAATAAAATGTGAATATTTAAAAATCTAACAAACAGCTATTTAAGATCACGATAGCAATTAAGAAAACAAGGACATGAGGGGCCAAGAGTCTAGAAATAAAGAAAATATAGGAAAGTGAATCCTGTATTTACCTCTGTTTCTTTGCCAATTTAGTTCTCCAAACATAGTGCCCAAACAAAGCAGTAGCCTCTGGCTTACTGAAGTCTTACTGGTCTTGGGAGAAACAAATTGGAGTTCAGGGCTATCAAAGTTGCCAGGACATGAGAGACCAAGGACCAGGATAACAGGGAACCAGAGAGTAGTAAGAACAATCTGCAGGCAATTTCCTCTTGAGACATCTGATGGCTTTGAAGGAAACAAAATATTTCACCCCAAAATATTTAGGACTGTTATGTCAAAGACACTGACAATGCAGGGGAACGCTGCCTAAGCCTCTGTCTGCCTCCTAATGGCAGGACATCAATCCTTCCTTACTGGAGACAGCACTTGCTTATGGGCCCAGAGAAGGCACCAGCAGGCCCGAGAGGAATCTAGGAACAGATTCTACTATCTTTCCACATTTTCCCACCCTTTAAAGGACAAGAACTGCTCTCCTCTTTGTTTTGTAACTACACAGGATTCAAGGATCTTAAAATATTTTTAAAGTAAGACCCCTAAGCCACTGCCTTGAGGGAGTTTTTTGTTTTTGTTTTTGTTTTTGTTTTTGTTTTGAGATAGGGTCTCACTGTGTCACCCGGACTGGAGTGAAGTGGAGTGATCATGGTTCACTGCAGCCTAAAGCTCCTGGACTCAAGCAATCTTCCCACGTAGCCTGGGACTACAGGTGCATGCCATCACACCTAATTTTTAATTTTTTGTTTTTTTTTTTTTATGAGGAAGGGGTCTTGCTATGTTGATCAGGCTGGTCTCAAACTCCTGACCTCAAGCCATCCTGCCACCTTGGTCTCCTATAATGCTGGGATTACAGGCATGAACCATCTTGCTTGGCCCAACAGTTTTTAACTGAGGCTTCTTCCAAGAGATGGGTACTGCAGGCGTTAAGAAATTTCCACTTGTTTATCTTTTGTTAATTTGACTTCTATTTCAGGAAAATGTCTCAACTAGTAACCTAAAAAAAGGAAAGAAAATAAATTATATTTTCTCTCCTACAACTCCTACTTATTATCAGGGCAAGATGCCTTGAACTCAATCAGAAGGCAGCTATTAAGAGACTAAAAAGCTCATCAGTGATTTTGGCAATCTGAGCGTACTGCAGGATAAAAACTGTTGTTGAGGACCCATCTAGGAGCGGGTTATCTGGTAAATCATCTGAAGAGCTATGTCCTAAGAGTAAGGACAGACCAGGAATTACACAGCCCTCACAGCTGAATGATGTACAGGGCAACAATGAATTATGAGGACAAAAAATGTCAACAGTGCCAAGGTTGAGAGCCACTGATCCTGAGGAAATGGTCTGTGTATCTTTCACATAGAACAGCTAAGTGAGTTTTCCTCCCAAGTGTATTGTTCACCTGCTGGGATAATCTTGACTAAGGCAATAAACTTTTAGGGCTTCATGTTTTTCACTGGTAAAATAAACGATTAATTCATTCTTTTTAACCAATAAAGTGGTTAAACTTGGTTAGTTTTAAAAATCTTTCCCTTCAGTAAAAGTCTGGTTTTATTTTGTGGTTGATTAAAAAGTAAGTATTATCTGGATAATTTTGATGATACAGGTAGGAAAAAGATTATAAATCCATTAACCATAATGCATCAGTTTGCATTGTGAGGGCCTTTTTGGCTTACTTGCCACTGGGGAGATCCATACTTGTGTTCAGAGGAAAAAAGGAATACTAAAGCTTTCTAATAAGAATCTTACAAGTGAAAGTATTAGGATTTATGTTAAAATCAGCAACAAAAGGGAACACTAAAAATAGACAAATGAATTACTGAGCATGAGGAACCACAAATGCAATTAAAGAAAATGTTATTTAACATCAAGGCTATAGCAGTTTAATGAGTAAGTAAAACTGTTCTGGGGTTACATGAATTGGGCATCATCTGAGGCCAATTAAAATTCTAAACAAAATATACACTTTACACACCTGTATATGGACATATTTTGTATACAGACATATTTTAAATTCTTGTAATAATAATAAGAATGTCGTGTTTTTATTTTGACCTTAAATAACATTTTGGGGGTAAAATGGAATTTGGTGTTGGTTTGCAAATGCTAATAGTCTACAAATTTAAGATGATGACAGGAGGAGAAATGCAAAAGAACTTTTTTATAAAACTAAAAATAACATTTAGTAGTATAAAAATTTGCATAGACCCCTTTAATAGCACTGGCAGGCAAGTGACTGTCTAAATTCTGAGGACATCATCATTTTTGACTAAGAAGAATAAATTACACTACGAAAACTATAACTATTCTTTAAGCCAAAATGTACAGATGAGAACTATAATATACAAAAGAGTTTTTATCCAATCTGCCAGTCTGTGTCTTTTAATTAGGGCATTTAGCCACTTATGTTTCAGGTTAATATTGTTATGTGTGAATGTGATCCTGTCATTATGATGACAGCTGGTTATTTTGCCCATTAGTTGATGCAGTTTCTTCATAGCGTCGATGGTCTTTACAATTTGGTATGTTTTTGCAGTGGCTGGTACCAGTTTTTCCTTTCCATATTTAGTGCTTCCTTCAGGACCTCTTGTAATGCAGGCCTAGTGGTGACAAAATCTCTCAGCATTTGCTTGTTTGTAAAGGATGTTATTTTCTCCTTTGCTTATGAAGCTTAGTTTGGCTGGATAAGACATTCTGGGTTGAAAATTCTTTTCTTTAAGCATGTTGAATATTGGCCGCCACTTTCTTCTGGTTGTAGGGTTCCTGCAGAGAGAGCCACTGTTAGTCTGATGGTCTTCACTCTGTGGGAAACCCAATCTTCTCTCTGGCTGCCCTTAACGTTTTTTCCTTCATTTCAACTTTGGTAAATCTGATAATTATGTGTCTTGGGGTTGCTCTTCTTAAGGAGTATCTTTGTGGTGTTCTCTGTATTTCCTGAATTTGAATGTTGGCCTGTCTTGCTAGGTTGTGGAAGTTCTCCTGGATGATATTCGGAAGTGTGTTTTCCAACTTGGTTTCATTCTCCCCGTCACTTTCAGCTACACCAATCAAAGGTAGGTTTGGTCTTTTCACACAGTCCCGTATTTCTTGGAGGCTTTGTTTGTTCCTTTTCATTCTTTTTGCTCCAATGTTGTCTTCATGCTTTATTTCATTAAGTTGATCTTCAATCTCTGATATCCTTTCTTCCGCTTGATCTATTCAGCTATTGATACTTGTGTAGGCTTCACGAAGTTCTCGTGCTGTGTTTTTCAGCTTCACCAGGTCATTTATGTTCTTCTCTAAACTGGTTATTTCAGTTAGCAATTCCTCTAACCTTTTTTCAAGGTTCTTAGCTTCCTTGCATTGGGTTAGAACATGTTCCTTTAGCTTGGAGGAGTTTGTTATTACCCACCTTCTGAAGCCTACTTCTGTCAATTTGTCAAGACCCACCGGCGTGCTGTATTCAGGAGACCCACTTCACATGCAAAGACACACAGAGGCTCAAAATTAAGGGATGGAGGAATATTTACTGAGCAAATGGAAAGAAAAAAAAAAGAAAAAGAAAAAGCAAGGGTTGCAATCCTAGTCTCTGATAAAACAGACCTTAAACCAATAAGATCAAAAAAGACAAAGAAGAGCATTACATAATGGTAAAGGGATCAATGAAATAAAGAGAGCTAACTATCCTAAATATATATGCACCCAATACAGGAGCACCCAGATTCGTAAAGCAAGTTCTTAGAGACATACAAAGAGACTTAGACTCCCACACAATAATAGTGGGAGACTTCAACACACCACTGTCAATATTAGACAGATCAACGAGACAGAAAATTAACAAGAATATTCAGAACTTGAACTCAGCTCTGGACCAAGCAGACCTAACAGACATCTACAGAACTCTCCACCCCAAATCAACAGAATATACATTCTTCTCAGTACCACATCGCACTTCTTCTAAAATTGACCACATAATTGGAAATAAAACACTCTTCAGCAAATGCAAAAGAACAGAAAGCATTAGAAACAGTCTCTCAGACCACAGTGCAATCAAATTAGAACTCAGGATTAAGAAATTCACTCAAAACCATAAAACTACATGGAAATTGAACAATCTGCTCCTGAATGACTACTGGATAAGTAGGTAGAAACAAGTAAGTTCTTCGAAACCAATAAGAACAAAAACACAAAGTACCAGAATCTCTGGAGCACAGATAAAGCCATGTTTAGAGGGGAAATTATAGCACTACATGCCCACAGGAGAAAGCAGGAAAGATCTAACATTGACACCCAAAAATCACAATTAAAAGAATTACAGTAGCAACAGCAAACAAATTCAAAAGCTAGTAGAAGTCAAGAAATAACTAAAATCAGAGTGGAACTGAAGAAGACAGAGACGTGAAAAACCCTTCAAAAAAATCAATGAATCTAGGAGCTGGTTTTTTGAAAAGATTAACAAAGTAGATAGACTACTAGCCAGACTAATAAAGAAGAAAAGAGAGAAGTACCAAATAGACACAATAAAAAATGATAAGGAGGATATCACCACTGATCCCACAGAAATACAAACTATCATCAGAGAAAACTATAAATACCTCTATACAAATAAACTAGAAAATCTAGAATAAATGAAAAAATTCCTGGCCACATACACCCTCCCAAGACTAAACTAGGAAGAAGTCAAATCCCTGAATAAACCAATAACAAGTTCTGAAATTGGGCAGTAATTAATAGCCTACCAACCAAAAAAAGCCCAGGACCAGACGGATTCATAGCCGAATTCTACCGGGAGCTGGTACCATTCCTTCTGAAACTATTCCAAGAAACAGAAAAAGAAGGACTCCTTTCTAACGCATTTTATGATCATCCTAATACCAAAACCTGGGTAGAGATTTTGGTATCTACCAAATTTGTTTAAATAGGGAATTCTTTCCCCATTGTTTGTTTTTGTCAGGTTTGTCAAAGATCAGATGGTTGTCGATGTGTGGTGTTATTTCTAAGGCCTCTGATCTGTTCCATTGGTCTATATATCTGTTTTGGCACCAGTACCATGACAGAGACACAACAAAAAAAAGAAAATTTCAGGCCAATATCCCTGATGAACATCCATGCAAAAATCCTCAATAAAATACTAGCAAACCAAATCGAGCAGGACATCAAAAAGCTTATCCACCACAATCAAGTCAGCTTCATCCCTGGGATGCAAGGCTGGTTCAACATATGCAAATCAATAAACGTAATCCATCACATAAACAGAACCAATGACAAAACCACATAATTATCTCAAAAGATGCAGAAAAGGCCTTCGATATAATTCAACACCCCTTCATGATAAAAACACTCAATAAACTAGATATTGATGGAACATATCTCAAAATAATAAGAGCTACTTATGAAAAACCCACAGCCAAAATCATGCTGAATGGGCAAAAGCTGGAAGAAATCCCTTTGAAAACCGGCACAAGACAAGAATGCTCTTTCTCACAACTCCTATTAAACATAGTATTGGAAGTTCTGGCTAGGGCAATCAGGCAAGAAAAGAAATAAAGTGTATTCAAATTAGAAGAGAGGAAGTCAAATTGTCTCTGATTGCTGACGACATGATTGTATATTTAGAAAACCCCATCGTCTCAGCCCAAAATCTCCTTAAGCTGATAAGCAACTTCAGCAAAGTCTCAGGATACAAAATCAATGGGCAAAAATCACAAGCATTCCTATACACCAATAATACACAGACAACCAAATCATGAATAAACTCCCATTCACAAATGCTACAAACAGAATAAAATACCTAGGAATACAACTTACAAGAGATGTGAAGGACCTCTTCAAGGAGAACTACAAACGACCGCTCAAGGAAATAAGAGAGGACACAAACAAATGAAAAAACATTCCATGCTCATGGATAGGAAGAATATCATGAAATTGGCCATACTGCCCAAAGTAATGTATAGATTCAATGCTATCCCCATCAAGCTACCATTGAATTTCTGCACAGAATTTTAAAAAAATACTTTAAATTTCATAAGGAGCCAAAAAAGAGCCTGTATAGCCAAGACAATCCTAAGCAAAAAGAACAAAGCTGCAGGCATCATGCTACCTGATCTCAAACTACACTACAAGGCTACAGTAACCAAAACAGCATGGTACTGGTACCAAAACAGAGATATAGACCAATGGAACAGAACAGAGGCCTCAGAAGTAACACCACACATCTACAACCATCTGATCTTTGACAAACCTGACAAAAACAAGCAATGGGGAAAGGATTCCCTATTTAATAAATGAGTTTTGGAAAACTGGCTAGCCATATGCAGAAAACTGAAACTGGACCCCTTCCTTACACTTTATACAAAAATTAACTCAAGATGGATTACTTAAATGTAAGACCTAAAACCATAAAATCTCTAGAAGAAAACCTAGGCAATACTATTTAGGACATAGGCATGGGCAAAGACTTCATGACTAAAACACCAAAAGCAATGGCAACAAAAGCCGAAATTGACAAATTGAATCTAATTATACTAATGAGCTTCTGCACAGTAAAAGAAACTATTATCAGAGTGAACAGGCAACCTACAGAACAGGAGAAAATGTTTGCAATCTATCCATCTGACAAAGGGCTAATATCCAGACTCTACAAGGAACTTAAACAAATTTACAAGAAAAAAACAAACAAAGTGGGTGAAGGATATGAACAGACACTTCTCTAAAGAAGACATTTATGTGGCCAACAAACACATAAAAAAAAGCTCATCATCACTGGTCATTAGAGAAATGCAAATCAAAACCACAATGAGATACCATCTCATGCCAGTTAGAATGGCAATCATTAAAAAGTCAAGAAACAACAGATGCTGGAGAGGATGTAGAGAAATAGGAACACTTTTACACTGTTGGTGGGAGTGTAAATTAGTTCAACCATTGTGGAAGACAGTGTAGCAATTCCTCAAGGATCTAGAACCAGAAATACCATTTGACTCAGCAATCCCATTACTGGGTATATACCCAGAGGATTATAAATCATTCCACTATAAAGACACATGCAGATGTATGTTTATTTCAGCACTATTCACAGTAGCAAAGACTTGGAACCAACCTACATGTCCATCAATGATAGACTGGATAAAGAAAATGTGGCACATATATACCATGAAATAGTATGCAGCCATAAAAAATGATGAGTTCATGTCCTTTGCAGGAACATGGATGAAACTGGAAACCATCATTCTCAGCAAACACAGGAACAGAAAACCAAACATCGCATGTTCTCACTCATAAGTGGGAGCTGAACAATGAGAACACATGGACACAGGGAGTGGAACATCACACACCGGGGCCTGTCATGGGGTGGGGGGACTAGGGGAGATACAGCATTAGGAGAAATACCTAATATAGATGATGGGTTGATGGGTCCAGCAAACCACCATGCACATGTATACCTATGTAACAAACCTGCATGTTCTGCTCATGTATCCCAGAACTTATAGTATAATAAATATATATATAGGTACAAAAGACATTACCATATCCATAGGTGGCAAGGCTTGACTTGTAGAATAATTAAATCCATAATAATTTATAACTTGCACTAAGAAGTGTTTCTTGTGCAACACAAAGAATTGCATTGCTACAAATATGTATCTAATAACAATGGCAAATTATTGTTAATTTTTTGTGGGAAACAATGTTTCCAGACAGTGTATTAGGCCTTATTTTTACTGTAATTCTTCTACGTTTAGATATGTTTATATATGTGGTATAAACATGCTATACAGGTGTTTAACCTAAAAGAAATAGGCTATAACCGACATCCTAGATGTGCAACAAACTACCATCTAGAACAAATGCATACGGTATAGTCTGTTGTACATCATTTATACCATCTAGAACACTACAATGTTCATACAACAATAAAATTGCCTAGTGATACATTTCTCAGAATGTATCCATGTCATTAAGCAATGCATGACTGTATAAGAGATAGCTCTGGATTAAAATCCCAGTTTTGCTTTTAACCATCTGTAACTTTGGGCAAAGTATCCAACTCACAGGGTCTGTGAAAGGAGCGACGTATGGAAGACACCCAATGCAGCGCCTAGAGTCTGTGTGTTCAGAACAAATGGCAATTCTCTTCCTTCTATTACGTATTCCATTCAACAAAGATTTGCTGAGTTCCTCTAGTGAATAAGGTGATGAATTTAATAAATAAGTCTGGAACTGGAAGGGGTGATTTGTAGAAAGAATGCCTTGGCTTATTCAAAAAATGAAAAACTTTTTCCTCGGTAGTATGTTCTCCCAAGAGAAGAGAAAAGACACTGTGTGAGGCATAGATCTCAATGGCTATTTAGAATTGCCAATCTGTCCCTCACAGTGGCTGCTGACAGCCCCCTGCCCCCCAATATCATTTAGTCATCACACTTAAGGCTCTTACCAGAGCCACACAAGCTCTGTCTCCTGGGGAGCTAGTGTCAGACCCGCTATATGGCCCCAAACTCATGAATACTGAGGCAGGGTCTGACTTTGACAATCGGTGGGCTGCTTAGACAACAGTCACTGGCAGTTGGAGAAGGTTCCGTCATACCCACCTGCATCTGAGCCCGCTACCCTATGACCTTGGCAGTTGAACATAGGTTTTGAATGTTCCTGGGTTCCTTCTCTCTCAGGTTTTTCTGAGTCTGGAGCACTTCAAATAACTGCAAACACTGTACCCTTCTGGAAGACTTACTACATGGTGTTGAGACAGTATCTATTCAAACTGCCTGCTATCAACAGAAGGGTAGTATGTTTGCTTTACCTTTCCTCAAAAAAGATGAATGGAATTTGGGACTGAGGCTTACCCAGTCATATATGGCTGTAGAAAAATGCTCAAAAACACTGGGCCCCAATCAGCCAAACTGCATGACAAAACATTTCTTTTAAGCAATATGGTGGCTACCAAACTGGCCAGGCAAAGTAATGGCCTATTTCAGGGTCACCATTCCTTTGCAAAGTGGTGCCCCATTTCAGTTGCTAAATCAATCCACCAATCATGGCCTAAAGTTTGAGCTGTATGTTTTTCTGTTTGTTTGTTTGATTGATTGGTTGATTTTTGAGACAGGGTCTTACTCTGTCACCCAGGCTGGAGTACAGTGGCTCGATCTCGGCTCACTACAGCCTCTGACTCCTCGGTTCAAGCAATTCTCCTGCCTCAGCCTCCCAGGTAGCTGGGACTAGAGGCACCCACCACCATGCCTGGCTAATTTTTGTATTTTTAGTAGAAACAGGGTTTTTTGCCTTGTTGGCCAGGCTGGTCTCAAACTCCTGAACTTAGGTGATCTGCTCATCTAGGCCTCTCAAAGTGCAAGGATTACAGACATGAGGCACTGTACCCAGCCATACACACAGGAGATTAAATTCGTTTTGGAGCACACTTAAATTACTATAACAAAAGACTAACACTACTTTTAACTAACGCCATTATGGTTTAAGCAGAAAACTTGAGATTTCTCTCATAGTTCTCTCATTGCTCAAAAGGTCACAACCTGACCTACCTCATTGGTCATTTGTCATTTGTTATTTCCTTCATTTAGAGGAATCCTGACATTCTCTTTCTGGCCCACTGATTTTAAATTCTTCCATCTTCTGGAATGAAGCAGTCCATATACACAGAGACGGATTCATAGAACGCATCTGGACAGGTAGGATTTACTATTAAACTATACAATTCCTTCTAGCAACAGTCAGGACCCCTTGAGGCATCTGGTCTACCGCATGCCCAGATCCCAGTAAGATCATCCAGGCAGCACTATGCTCAACTACTTTTTTCAGATTACTTTCTGTGTTTGATAACAGCTGACTCCAAAGGACATATCTACTCCGTTATCTATAGAAATTACCCCTACTGACATTCAAAAGAAAGCTCCTCCAAAGCAAAGTATTTGATTGTAACTACTCACAGGTAGGCATCCAGGCCTCTTCAGAAACACTGGCATGATGATAGACGATGTCAGAAAATAACAACTGGCTTCCTGCTCCAGGCCTACCACCGGCCCTAAAGAGAAGCCCAAGGATTTAGGGCACAGGCACCACCCTTTTCCTACTTCTCTATTCTCAGCAGCTGGTAAGGGCCTAACAGGAGGTACCTTATAAGGGGTTAAAGTCAGGTTAGAGAGTAGATGAATCTCTTACCACAGTCCCAGCAAGAATAGCTCTGCTAAGCACAAGATATAGAATCAAGTTTTTAAGCATTCAAATTAAATATTACCTTCCATACCCTCGATATAAGGCAGACAAAGTGTATATAATAAAAATTCATTACCTCATTCCTTAAGTAAGCAGTACATCTGAGAATTATGGATGGTACCTATTGTATCATTCATTCATATTTTCAATAGCTATGCACTGGATTTCTTTTCTATGCCAGTCTCTATAAATACAGCTGTTAAGAAGACAAGAACCATGCCCTCATGGAGTTTATATTCCCATGTGGGAGACACACAATAGTGGAACAAATTCACAAATGAAATTATAAAGAAATTTCAAGTAGTGATAAGATAAGGGAGAATAAGAGAAGAGAGAATGAACAGCAGATGAAATATTTTCACATTGGCCAGGAAAACTGATGAAGGGGGCAAAGGGTGATGATGATGGGAAAGGGTGACTGATGTAAATAAGACTGATAGGAGAATCTGAAAAAAAATCGAGGGTGGTGACTGGGTACTCTTCCTGCTCACTTGAGCAATAAAACCCCATGATTCTAAAACGCTGCCACATTGTACTTTGCTGGAAGACATTTCTCTTGGAGTACAAGTGGCATAATAGCAAACTGAACTTAAAAAATAATGAGTTGGTTAAATATGAGAGAAACAGATGAATGGCTACTAGACTTTCTTGTTTGGGAATCATTCTAAAAGCATAAAGATATATTTAAATGATGGTTTGCTATGTGAATAAAAAACTATTTTTTAAAAATCTGGAAAAAGAGGTTCCAAAGGTCCTGGGCTGGGAGCATTTGAGGACCAGCAAGAAGGCATAATGGGCTGGGAAGTAGTAAGTGAGGGAAGCGGGGTAGGAAAGGGGCTGGATAGGAAGCAGGGGCCAAATCACAGAGGGCCCTGAGGACAATGGCAAGAACTTTAACTTGGTTCCAAGTATGATGGGGAATCCCTGCAAGATTTGAGCAGAGTAGTGATTGCCTTTGATTTATATTTTCAGAAGTTCATTCTGTTGCTGTATGGGCAGCAGACGGCAGGGGGCAGGAAGGGAAGCTGGACACCAGCTAGGGGTGACAGTGGCAGTCCAGGCAAGAGCTCATGATAGCTTGGACTCAGTTGGTGATAACAATGGTGATAAGATGTGATCAGATTCAGAGTGTGTTTCTGTGGACACTAATTATAGTTTTCATGTATTACACGCTCAGAGTCACCCCTTTACTGCATTATGTAATGTAAGAGGTCACACACAACACCTATGATGGATAGCATAGGAGGCTCACTTTACAGATGAGGACTCCAAAGCCTAAACACTTGCTTCCTGAGCTCCCAGACCCTCTCTGCCCAGCAGGACTCGCAGTTCTTCCCAGAACAGGGGAAGCTCATCCTCACCAAGGGAATGACTTCAGATGGCTATCTCAACCCTACGCTGCTTTCTGTCTCCCTAGACAAGAGACTGTATCAGGGCTCAGAACCGGGTCAGGCGTGCACCAGAACCTTCTTTTTCACCATTACCTCCCAAAATGGGTAATGATAACCACCATGAACAGAACGGGGGACTTCCTACTTAGTAAAAACAGCACGTTGTCTCTACCTCTTAAACTTGGAGGACTGCTCTTATAATAATCAACATTTAGCATATAGATGAAATTTCACCCAATCAAATCACAAGGTCTAATCACTTCTGACTTATTATCGTATCCTTCTTGACTGTTTTACGGAAGTTTGTGTGCTTTCCTGTACTTGTTGCATTTGCCATGTGTTTGCCTTCTTGCTGGTCACCAAAACCGTTATTATCAGTGAATCACTAATTCATGATTTAAGCAATACTGTCCCCACCCTCATAATTTCGAGCCTTACAGTTCTTGGGAAATTAAAAAAATTAAAATTTTATTCACATAGGATTTTGATGCCTTCAAAGGAAAAACACCATTTCCTTAAATAATTAATAAAGAACCATGTGGTATAAGAGCTTCAGGGAGATTTCAGGTTCATCCTGCATAGTGGCTGTCAGCCCTGAGCGCACTCTAGAAACATATGGGGAGTCCCCTCCCTGCAACAGACCATTTGCATCAGAATCGCTGCAGGTGGGATCTGGGCAGCCATAACGTTTAAACTCCCCAGGTGATCCCAACATGCGGTCAGGGTGGAGATCACTGAGCTCAACCAAGTTCCCCTCCAGAAGCCTCCTGCTCACCATTTTCAAGTGAAAGAAAATGAGCCCCAGAGGAGGGAAGTGACTTGCCAACGGAAAAGCCAATTTGAGAGAGAGCCACAACTGAAACCCGAGTTTCCTAACTGCTGGTTCAATTTGCATTCAGCATCCCCCAGACACAGGAGTGTAAGGGAGGAGGTGGAGTTGCACCATCTGTAATCGTGATGATTCTGTCTCTGACGCTTCATTTCTCCTGATTCGCCACCTTTGGTGTCTTGCCTCAGCTGCCAAAATAGTGTAGCTTGGAGCAAAGTAATGCTAAAGAGCTGTGACAGGACCCCATAGCAGCAGCACTGCCAACATCCGACAGATGTCTTTTCTCCTTCAAAGGAGCACCATGCTCCTGAGTGAGCAAACATCTGAAGACTTCACCATACAGGCTATTATAAAAGAAATGATAACTGCCTTTGACTAATCCCATACTTTGGAACTGGAACTAAGGAAGTATTCATGGATATGCGCTCAGGTTTAGCTACATGTGAATGTTTACTGCAGCACTGTTTATGTAAGAGAAAAGTGGAAACATCACAGAAACATCTTGGAAGAACCAAGGAAATTTCAAAATGTACGATTAAATTTTTAACAGCTACGAAAACACACCGGCAATATATTACCCATTTGATAAAAGTAAATGTAATGAAAAAATATTAGAGTATGGATGGCTCTAACTCTTTTTAAAAGTTCTATATTTTCAAATGTTTCTATATAGCATATGTATTTCATTTAAAATAAGAAAAAGGTTTTATAATACATAAAGCTGCAGGACAGTAAACACATGCACAGAATTGTATTTGGTTACAAACCTTTTTGACACTCTATGTCCTTTTGCTTATTACCAGTATGGCTTTTTCCCCTTCGACCACGAACAGAAACCAGGCACCCGTTTCATGCCACATGCTACAAGATGAATAAACATTTGTAATGGGAGAGTCAAATTAGAACTTCTCCCACTTTATGAGTCAAATGCCAACAAAAAGTATTTAATGGCATAGAATATTTTTATGAAATTAAAGATGAACATATTAACAGTCCATCTTTTCAGTTTCCAGGTTATGTAGCAATAGGTACTGAGCAGTTTCTGTGTGCCAGAGACTGCTCTAGGCTTGGGGAACTTAACTGTGGACCAAAAATATTGTCTAAATGCCCCACTCTTGTGGAGTTTACTGAGAAGAACAAAGATCACCTGGTAACCATCAAGCAGTCCATCCCGAGACAAAACTCCTTATCTAAGGAATTCAGAAGTAATTAGACTTCTCTATTATGTAAAGCCAGCATCTGGTTCCAGGTTTCCTTCCAAAAAATTTCTAAGTAACTAGAATTTCTATACATCTACAGAATGCATGCATATAGAAACTCATTGTGCAACCCTTGCTGACATCAAGGCACCAAAATGTCTACAAATGTAATCATTTTCTAAATTATACTTTCAGTTCTAGGCTACATGTGCACAACATGCAGGTTTGTTACATATGTATACATGTGCCATGTTGGTGTGCTGCACCCATTAACTTGTCATTTACATTAGGTATATCTCCTAATGCTATCTTTCCCCCCTCTCCCAACCCCCCGACACACCCAGGTGTGTGATGTTCCCCACCCTGTGTCCAAGTGTTCTCATTGTTCAATTCCCACCTATGAGTGAGAACATGCGGTGTTTGGTTTTCTGTCCTTGCGATAGTTTGCTCAGAATGATGGTTTCCAGCTTCATCCATGTCCCTATAAAGGACATGAACTCATTCTTTTTATGGCTGCATAATATTCGATGGTGTTTATGTGCCACATTTTCTTAATCCAGTCTGTCACTGATGGACATTTGGGTTGGCTCCAAGTCTTTGCTATTGTGAATAGTGCCGCAACATTTGTCAGGACCTACATGGCTAATATGGACCAAATTACCCTTCAGCTCCCACTTTAAGGTCCACGAATACCCCAAAGGAAAAATCCACTGTGGTGTGCTCAGCCCTCTTGCTGAGGCGCCCCACTGCACTCTTCTGCTGCTTATGCAGCGTACTTTCCATCTAATAAAACTTTTTTTTCAAACCTGTACTTTTGTCAGTAAATTCTTCTTACTCCCCACAAGTCTACCACTTTCTGATGCCAGGGCTCTGACACCTCACCTGGCCCTTACATTGTGGTAGGAGGAGACAATAAACATGTTAACAGTGGGTAACATGCAGCAGGGGTGTGCTGGGGACCAGCAGGAGGAGGCTGCCACTAGTTCAGAGAAGAGGAGCCTGGGAGTGCCTTCCTAACAAGATCTCATTAATAGAGAGAACTGAAGAGGCAGCCAGCTCTGTGGATTTCTGGGAGAAAGAACATTCCATGCATCTTCCTGATAAATGAAGGGGAAAACATCTGTCCTCATCCACTATTCTTTGCGTCATTTGGAGTTACATTTCTGATGTGGGTTTCATCAGTGCCTGGCTACAGAATAGTCCAGATGAATATCTGCTGTAGGTAGTGGGGAACAGAAAAGAGAAAAAGGGGGAAAAGGCATTTGTATGCCGCCTGACAATCCCTCCAAAAAGCCTCCAATCTTTGCGTTTTCAATAGTGTGTAAGTGGACTCTGCCCATAAAAAGCCATTTATAATAGAGATTCCAGATGGAAACGGTTAAGAAACAACATTTCCTGATAATCCTTCTTACCTAATATATATACTCATATCTGTCTGACTAGAAAAGACATGAACAAATACATTTAATACAGAATTATTTCTATAATATTTTTAAAAATCTCTATTATGAAATAAATGTTCACAAGTTGAATATGAAAATGCCTAACATGCCAATGCATAAGCGTAAATTCTCTAACAAACGATGCTTACTTTTACTGAAAATGTTTTTCTAAATACCGCTATATATTATGGAGTGACCGAAATAAAAAAGTGAAGACTCTTACAGAAAGCAATTTATAACTACAAATGTGAAATGTTAAAATAAATTTACTTTTCCTCTTTTATTATAGAAAACTGAGACCTAGATCTAACCATGGTCATTAATATTTTGGCTTCGATTATACAAAGCACATTTATCCTACCATACATTAAACTGCCAAGCGATCAATACCTCAAAGTTTAAAATAAGAGTAAAGGTCATATTATACCTGTAGACAAGGTTTCTATTTAATAGAACCACTGTAAATTGAAACTTAGTAGAAGAATTACACAGCACAACGCTGCCTTGTTTCTCTGGGTTTTACATTACCACCAAAATCCCCAAGAACTAAGATAATCTGCATAGGATTTGAATTTCAATTTAAATGTAGCATCTGTCAAATTACATTATCAAATACACAACACCAACATCACTGCAATCTCTCAGCAACAAGTAAAATGCTCCTTACAGTATATATAAGATGAAATATTTCTTCTAGGGATACACTGAAGACTTTCAGGGTTATCAAAATAGTAAATTCTTTACATGCTATGCTTAATGTCCAGAAATGAAACAATAATGGTTAAGCAACAATAATGGTTAACTTTTCAAAAGTTGAGACTGGTTTTCTAAACAAATTAACTTCATATCAGAGGCACAATCACTGTTTTCTGAAAACTGGAAGAATAAGCTATAAATAAGAAGCTCCAGGTTTTTTCTGGATCTTTCCAGATTTCATGGTTATAAAATTACTTCCTTTTTGAGAAGCCAGGAGATTTTTAAGAGAGCCACTAGGAGAGATGATGATTGAATTCTTATTAAAGGATTAGAAGACAGAAGGTAAGATTCCTTCCCAATCCTCTAGATATGTATTTCCATGACCTAAAATGTATACACAAGTCATACAGTTTCTCGCCCGGGTCATCTTAAGCTACACCGCCAAGAATGTTATTTAACACTTTGATGAATTATGGCTTTTAATAACAGAGTCTAGAATTCCTGGCTATTGGAATTTCTGCTAGTAGACAGACAGGTGAAGAGTTACAGTTTAGTGCAAAATAAATAAATACACATACACACACATGCATACTAAGTGAGAAGGTGAGATTATCTTGGCATGGAAGATCAAGACCAAGCATAAATGATAGCCAGACTGTATATATCTTAAGAGAAAAATGAAGTGGGAACTGAGGTTCTTAAAAAATATGTTTCTTAAATACCTAAATGATAGAGAATCACATACTCCCAATGCTTGGGAAGGCCCTTAAAGCTGTCACCCACTGGAAGTCCATCCATAAATCCTGGGATCAGCAATTCCACAATGTTCCCATTCAGTTTCAAGCTGAATGCCACAGAAAGCTCACCCTTTCAAGGAAACCTCTTACATCTCTAAACACTTCTATTCTTATGAATTTGCTTTTCCTTTGCTGAACCAAGTCTGTTTTCCATAACTTCCCCTCACTACCCAAAGTTTGGCTCCATAAAGTTGGAGTCCCAAACACTGTGACCTTGGGGTTGAGGTGGGAAACATAAATGAGCACGGCAGGCGAAGAGCCAGATGGTAAAAAGTGATGGAGACTTGGACCAACTGGAGGGCACATGGGAACAGCCAGCCACTGCTCAGCTCCAGCTACTCTTTCCATGGGGGAATGCAGGCCCCAGTTACCGGGTTTTCTGATCAAGAAGCCAGAAATTGGGAATTTTACTAGAAGTATTCTAAGGTTTAAATACATAAAGAATATATTTTAGAGTTGAAATACCTCTTAGAGATCAACTAAAGAAAACCGAGGGTGAAAACAGAAAAAGTGGCTGACTCAAAATCAAATGGTGAATCAGAGGGAGGTCCGGAAGAGAAGAGGCCCAAACATAAGGTCCCATTCTCCCATTACATAACAGAGATGCATTTCTGCAAGTCAACAATGCATCTGTTAACATACTCTGAAACAGGAAATCAGCCTTAGATCGCTTCCTGTATCTATGATTAAGTAATCACTGCCCACATCTAGACTTCAGAATACCCTTTCAAGCTGAGAGGGCATACAGAGCTGTAGCTCTAAGCACAGACAAGCAGACAGACCGCCTGGGTTGCAAGCCGAGATCTACCACTTACTGCTTGCATGACCAAGTTATAAAGTTTGCCTCAGTTTCCTCATCCATCAAATGGAGACAGTAAGGGTAACTATTTCACAATGTTGTTGTGAGAATCAAATTTATATACATATAAAGTGCTTAGAACATGCCTGGTACAGAGTAAGCACTATTTGGTCAATGCTATTAATCCCGAGCATGCTAAAAAAAAAAAAAGAGAGCTAATCTTATCATTTAAAGGAAAATGTAAAGCAGAAGTACACACAAATATTCTAGAAAAATGAGTCCTGAAGAAAAAAAAACAACTTTTTTAAATTAAAGCAGCTAGGTGCTTTACAGAGTTGAAGACATAGGTAGACTTCAGCAATCAAAGTAATGGCCATAAAGGTAGCGTGAATCCATACACTGAACTCTGAACACCCATCTACGGAGGAAGAGCCTCAGTAGATCTACTACATTTTGCCTCCAACCTTGGAGAAGTCTAGAATACATAGATATACTCCATCCTAGGCTCCTCCTTTCCAAGAGTCGAGCATGTTCTCCAGAGTTACTGCAACCATTGCCTCCCTTCCTCCATTTCCAAGTTGCTCTTAGGAACCTAGTCTCACAAAAGTTCTTCCTAGACAGCTAGATGTTTAATTTCCCATTGACTATGTACTAGCAATAGACAAACAGAAAGATATCAAACACACACTTTAAAAAAGAAAAAAAAACCACACACACCATTTCCTCATCGCCACTCAGTCACAAACAGCCTGCATACACAGACTACCATTTTTATCACACATGCCCTTGCTACAATGAAATTTCAATTTAAGCCAAAAGAAAGTACAAATGCAATAGGAGAATCTTAAATGTTCATCAATCAGAGGGAGCTGGAACACCCTGTTTCAATTCACTGAGCCACAAAAAAATTGGCACCACTGCTCTGGCCTCTTCAGTATGAAAGGGTAAATAAGGAGTTATTTCCCAAGGCTGCCAGGAACTCAGCAAGCCTCAAAGGTATGATGATCCAGTCTGTAGCTCCTGCATGTCATTGTGTGTCACTGAGTCCAATGCTTAGAACGGTTAACTTTTTTTTACTGCTTTGTGCCAGCCACAGATTTAAGCACTGTACATGCATTAATCCATCTAATTCACATAACAAGCAACCGAGGTAGATGGTGTTATCCTCCACTTCACAGATGAGGAAACCCAAGACCTGAGAGGCTAACTTGCACAAAGATACACAGTGAGAAAGTAGTGCCACCAGGACACAAATCCAAGTGGTTGGTTGGTTCTAGAGGCTACACTCCTAATTAATCAGTGCCCTAAACTGCCTCTAGAAATTTCTGATATCTTCAATTTCCTTAGGGTACACTGAAAGAAGCTTCACAGGCAGGCATCAGACCAGCTTTGAGGAAGTAATTTGGGTCTCACAGATTTTGCCTATACATGAAAGTTCACTTCTGGGGCTTTTACTAGTTGGAAGATGCATTTCTCTATAGCTTTTTGCTATGGCCTTCTTGGTGCTCTTGCACTAAAGATATAGCCTTACGTCCCTTAATAGGGGACATATAAATCTCTGGTCCATAGACTTTTAAAAAAAAAGTGAGAGAAGCAGATTTTCTCTATTAATCACTCTCTCTCTCTTCCCTAGGATAAAAGTGTATGAGTTGAAAGTCTGGAAAAGAATAAATAATGGTGGGCATAAGGGGAAAGGGAATAAAATGAAAAGCAGAAAAAAAGAATTGAGTATATTAAAAAGTAATAATTAGTCATCAGAGAAATGAAAATTTAAAACAAAATGAAGATACCACTTCACATCCACCTGAATAGACAAAATAAAAAAGATAGTAACAAATGTTGATGAGGCTGTGGAGAAACTGGAACCCTCAAACACTGCTGGTGGGAATGCGAAATGATGCAGTTGCTTTGGAAAACAGTCTAGAAGGTCCTCAAATGATTAAATTATAGAGTTGCCATATGACTCAGAAGTTCTACTCCTAGATATATAAACAAGATAAATGTCCACACAAAAATTTGTACATGAATGTTCATAGCACTATTTTTGTAACAATCAAAAAGTAGAAACAACGTAATTTTCCATCGGTTGATGAACAGATACACAAAATGTGATATATCCATACAATGAAATATTATTTGGCAATAAAAAGGGTTTAAGTACTGACGCATGCTACAACCTTTATGAACCTTAGGAAGATTATGCTAAATCAAAGGGGCCAATCACAGAAGTCCACATATTACATGATTCCATTTATATGAAAGGTACAAAAGAGGCATTTAAACACATAAAGACAGAATGTAGATTAGCCTAGGGCTCGGAGTTGGGGAATAATGGGGAGTGACTAAGGAGTTGGGGAATAATGGGGAGTTGGGGAATAATGTGGAAGTACAAGGGTTTCTTATTAGAACTAGATAGTGATGATGGCTGCACAACTCAGTCAATACACTAAAAGCCATTGAAATATATACTTTAAATGAGTGAACTGCAGAGTATGTTTATATTTCAATAAAGCTGTTATACTGGGGAGGAAAGTGACTTGTTATAAAGCAAAACTACTGGTCTATCCCAGAAGAAGCGGTGTCTTTTTGAATGAGAAGTCATAGTTACGTAAATGGCAGAAAATCAAAATTATTTAAGCAGGAAAAGAAAAAAACAGAAAACGTATATGAAAAGGAGAAAACAATTTCTATTTAATTGAATTTCAAGATATGCAAATGCACAGATGTTAAACGATAGGTTGCATGACACTAAATAAACAGTAAATAAACATAAACAGACCTTCTCCTCACCTGAAATCTATCAGTTCCAAAAATAAAGGATCTACAGCAAAGGTGTCAGATATATCATCAGCTTTTGCATTTTTTAAAACTTTTTGAAAACTGAATTTAAAAATTCAAATATAAAGATTCTCTGGTATTGTACACCAAGTTCACAAAATAAAAATATTTGATTAGCACCTAAAATGTGCAGTTTCTCAAAGTGAATTTAGAAATCTGACCTCAAATGTAACTAGAAAAAGTAAAGCTTTCAAGATCTGGACTACATGGAAGACACTGACATCCAGACCAGTGCTGGCGGTGTTTGAGATTTAGGCAGAAGAATTTCAGAGTATAGTCAAGGGTTTGCCATGCTACCCTGTCATGTATCTGCTCCTGATGACACTCTAGCAGAAATCAATGCTAGCCTCTGACTAAAGTGAACACAGTCTCCTAATGTGGCAAAATGTCAGAAGATAATTTGGAGTTTCCTGGCTATTGGCGGATATAGCATGAATACATTTTTGGAAACAGAACAATTAGATAATAGACAATTTCCAATTTGTTTTGCCTTTAATGTTCAAACTACAGTATTACTAAACCTTCTACTCCCACTGTCTTAATCAAGCATCATTTGTGTGGGAAATCTGCTTAGTGCTTTCTTTAAAAATAAGCAAGCCATTAATTGATCCAATGTGTTGGCAGTTTTAGAGAACCTTTTCAGACAGGAACAAATGATGCCTCTTACTTTATGTTCAAAGTTGAGTTTAAGATTTCATGCACATGCACAGAGAAACAATTAAAGAATCTCACAGGCAGCTAACAATCTCCTTGGAGTTTAAACAACAACAACAACAAAGCCTCCTTCACCCCTCCTCCATTGAGGTTTCAAATATTAAGTAACATGTTTATCTAAAGATACTTTACATGACTTAAAGTGCTTTCCACAGTCCTTAACATCCTTGAATATCAAAGTTTCAGTAGTGCTCTTATGACTCAAGGTTAGAGTACAATCTTTTCCCTTAGAAAACTGTCGAGTTCAAGAAAATATATCGAGTATTCTTAAAGTGCTGTATTGTAACTTTTCTGAGTAACTGCCTCTCCTCTTCATTAATCAACACACCGCATTTTTCTGGCCTGTGTTTTAGAAGGGTGGAACATTTCTCCTCCCCACCTGTTTGTGTTAAGGTTGACAAAGTTCCCTGACTAAAACAGCTGGTGTTGATTACTGGAGGCAAACCAATTGAATATTCCACTAATAGGTGACATGAGCTCTCGGAATGGAAACTTGTCCCCAAAGAGAACACCCCTGCAAATGTAGCCAGAGCTTGGTGTTCCATTTCAGCAGCGTAATTATTCAAATCCGGTTTTTAAAGAAAATAATGTTTTGATTAGGAGACTCCACTCAGAAAATGCATCTGTCATTTTTCTCCCCTCCTTCCGGGCACTGGATGCCACAGTCTTGGCCCAGAAACCCCTCTGGGGAAGGAGGGCCCACTTCTCAGGCACACAAATACAAGTAGCAAGCCCTGACATAAGGAGGCTAGCCTGCTAAAACTAGTGGCTTATGGACTTACGTTAACAAGCCTGGGGATGGCTTTTTTGGGGGGAGGGTGTTCTTACCACCAGGGAAACATCGCTTATGTCAGGCATATGCGATATTGAGTTTTGGGACAGTAATGCATTTCTAGTCCTGGTACCTGCGATCATTAACAAAAAGCTTACTCTCTCTAGTCTTAAATCCCTTCATTCTAGCCAGAAAGAAAACCTTCAGCATATTTAACCTCCCAATCAGACAAAGGATAATGCAATAATTAGAAAAGTAATTATAACTTTAGGGCCATCCCACTCTTCTTGGCTTGTTGAGGATTGTTGTTATTTACCACCGTGACCACCTGTCAGTTTCTCTGGATGACAGCCTGGCAGAGCATAGTACTTTTAATATGATTAATGCAGTGAGTAAACCCAGAAGGGGATACTCTCCCACGAAGAGATGAAACCTCAAGAGCAAGTTGGCGGTGGTGAGCTGCCAGCAGGTAACCCTACTCCTCTCTTGCTATACAGGGACGCCTGCATCAGGGTATACCTGATGCACAGACCCAAGAGCGGTGCTGTGTTATCAGATCTGCTTGTTCCAAACAGGTGCTGGGCCGGTCACTAACCTAGAACAGTATCGGAGCCCTGCCCTCCCAACCCCACCTTCCAGGGCCCCCTCGGAAAAGTTAGCCCGCCACGTTGAACCCTTGTCCAAGTGGCGCTATGCCAAGCTCTCTGGCAACCTCTCCCCTCCCCAATACAGTTCATCTTCTCCTCTTTGTAAGCCCCCCAAGTGCCGCGGAGCAAAACTTAATCGGTCCAGAGAACCTAGACACGGTTTCCGCGCCGCACGGACTTCCCAGAAGGAGCCTGGAGGCAGACGCTGGATCCCTCTAGGCACCTCCGTCCCCGCCGGCTCCCCTCCCCCGCGCCAGCTGGGCCACTCACCCGCGTGGGGCATGGTGATGGTCTCGTTGGTGTTGGAGCCCACGTTGAAGATGACCACGGCGGAGGCGTTCTGCAGGAACGCGTTCCGGATCTTATCCCTGTACGTGCAGTTGCCCTTGGGGATAAGGGCTATCCAGTTCTTGCCGTGAGTCGGGGCGGGGAACTTGGTGTTGGGGTCGCAGGCCAGGCGGTCGTGGGCCGAGCTGGCCATGACCACCTCCCCGCGGGCGTCCTGCTTCGGCGAGTGCTCCCCATAGCGCCCGCACTCCGTCTTCTCCGTGTGCAGCTCCGCGCCGCCGCCGCCCGCCGCCCCGGCCCCGGGGTCCGGCGTGGGCTCCGCGTAGGTGATGTTCACGAAGGCGGTGTACCATTCCTCCTTCTCGGCCACTGTAAAGTCCAGGCAGAGCAGATGCACGAAACAAAAGGAAAGCAGCCATGTTGAGAGAGCCAGACTGCAGCACGCTTGGATGAGAGACATTGCCATCTTTATCCGCCGGGGCCCCCTCCCCGCCCCCGCGCCCTCCCTCCGCCCCGTCCCTCCTCCCCAGCCCCGGCCAACCCCGGGCCGGCCGCCTCTCCTCCTGCTGCTGCTCACTCCCGGGCCCGAGGGGCCGCGGCCGGGACGCGCAGCCGCTGCGGGGACCGGATTCCGGGCGAGCGGATGGCGCTGGCCCCTTCCCCTCTCAGCCGTAGCGCGGCGGTTGCATTTTGCTTCTTGGGGCCCCGGGGGGCGCGGGAACACAGGGCCCGCGGGGCTTGCAGAGGAGTCCTGCTGCCGAGCGTCCTGCTCCTTCGCCCGGCTTCGCTTTCTCTCATAAGGGTGGCCGGGGGCCCAGGAACTTGCAGGGTGGCGGGGACAGTCACGGTTGCTCGTAGTCTGGGGTGCTGCGGTGCGGGGTGCTGCCGAGGGTGTCCTGGCCGCCGCCACTGAGCGCGGAGGCGCGCGGATCCGGCTGCAGCCGCGAGAGCCGCTGCTGCCGTGCGCCGGTTCCCTCGGGCTGGGGCGCTGCGCTCCTGGCCTCGCCGGTGGCTGCGCCTGGGCACACACTTGCCGCGGGCGGGGCGGGCTCGGGGAGCGAGCGGGCAGAGCGGAGTACGCGGTGCGTGTGTGTGTGTGTCTGTGTGTGTGTGTATAATGTGTGCGTGCAAGGAGGAGCTTAGTGTGATGTCAAAGCCCCTGGGATTCTCTTGCCATGTTCCCTTGGTCTCTATGGGCAGCAGCGACCCCTGCCGGGTCTCAAATTCAAACTCTATCGGCGAATTGATCCAGGTGAGGGTAAAGGGGAAGCGACTCCTGGACCTATAAGTACAGGAATAACTTCCTGAGCGTTATATTTAGCAAATGTATGTGCGTCTCGTAAATGACCCTCCCGTTTGCTGGAAGTACTGCCGTGAGCTCCCTAATTACCTATCATAAGGCCAAAGTGTAAGGTGGTTTGGTATCGAGGTCCTTCCAACGCTATTTCTGGAATACCTAGGGCAGTGGCTATCAAACCTTTAGTTTTAAAGCTCAGACTGATGGGTCCTGCCACAAAGCTTCTGGTTCAGTAGATCTCGGGTAGGGCCCCAAAATATGCTTTCCAACAAGTTCCCAGGTGATGCTGATGCTGCTGGTAAGATGGGTATAACAATGGGCTTCCTACTGCCCACCTGGAAGCAAACATGCAACATTTGTTTTCTTACAGAATAGGTGTTTTCTCACTCTATAAGAAGAAAAACTAGGTGAGACATTTCTGGACTGTTTATTCTGATTATCATGACTGGGAACGGGGGACTCGCAGCACCAACAGGCGAGGGAGGTTTGTTTGGGTTATTGTTTATAGTGTGCTCTCCAACTATGCATTGAGATTACAATAGTGAGAGGACAGTACAGTGCCCCTGGTGTAGTGTTCTTAAAATTGTGGTACAGCACAATTCCTTACCAATTAGACGTTTGGGTGGTGGATATCCTTTCCCTTGGCTTGAGATGCCTGCCAGATAGTCTCTAAAAATATTTGTGTGATGGTTCTCTATCATTCACATTTGTTTCCCACCTGATGCTCTTTCAGAGAACCCAGGATTTAAATTTTAAAAATGAAAGTGTGCCTTTTCCCCAGGACTTTAATATGTTTACAGCTCTTCGTTAATGAATGTCCACCAGTACAACTTCTCTTTTTCCGGCAGCAGTACAAACAGCTGGTGGCTGTTAAGGGAGGGCAAAGAGCCTCAGCTATACCCAAATTAGAAGCAGGCACAAGAACTACTTAGAAGAATTTGTCTCTATGGCATTCGATGTGCTGAATTTGATGTGTTCCTAGCTTATTCACTTTAGAAAATAGGCTTCTAGGCAATTGGGACAGTGCTTTTTATAGCGCTTACTGCCAAGGAGGCAAAAGTGGAGACACCTGGCTGCTGGTTACTGAACCAACAGAGATCTGAGGGAGGAGTCCACTGTTAGAAACCCCCGGCTAGGTTCTGAGCAGTTGCCTTTAGCAACCCACAGTGTTTTCACAGTCGTCTTTATCGCTTAGCAGTTTTTTCTCCAGCTGGAAGACTTGGAGAATGTGTGACTATCTCTTACCCCTTCTTTCCTTTGGAAAAGTTAGGTGCTAAAGAGATGACAGGGTCAATGAAGCAGCATGGCTGGAAGATTGCTTAATTACAGTGCTCTTGGACTTATAAGTAAAACATTGAGTAAAATAGGAGCCAGGTTTCTTACTGTTGGAGAAGGAATTAACAAATATGGAAAGAAAGTGAGCTATAAGTAACCTTGAGGCTTTAGGGTGGATTAACATTGAGTATGAAATCATTTCTCAAAAACTATATGTATATATATTTATGTGTGTGCACACATGTATACCATAACTCTCTCCATTCAGAGGCCAAAAGCAAAAGACACATCAAGTGACCAAAAGATCTTGGTTTCTAAATAGCATCCTCCATGAAAAGGAAGCAGGACTGATTCTAGGGCTGGCACTGGGAAAGTACAGAGTGAGCCTTTAACCTCTTGTAAGGAAATGTTCCAAGCATGATGGGAGTATGTCAAAAGGACACAAGAGCCAGCTGGAAAGGGCTCCAGCTGGCCAAATCTGGGACAGTCTGAACATCAAAATAAATGATCCTAGTAATTGATTACAACCTATTGAATAAAGCATGAATCCGTGCTGATGTTAATACAGATAAATGATGGAGTAAATAAATAAATAGGGAGGAACAGCTCTTCCTTATGGTAAAAATACCTACTGATAAGGATTAATGGGTATAGAAAGTCACCATTTGACAAGAGTGTTGTGTTGTTTGATTTAGGCAGGAGTCATCAATGGATACTAAGGCTGATAGGTAGGTGTTTGATGTGAAGTGGGATATTAGCCTAGTCTTGAAGTATCTTCCGAAAAATACTTATTAACTCAATAAATGGTGAATGTATTGAAGAGGAGCCTGGAAGACACCAAGTTAAGCAGGTGATCATGGTGAACATCACCAGTTGTGGAATGGGTCCTATCATGAACTTCCTGATGAAGTGTACTGGGATCACAGTGTCATTTCTGTCATGTTCCTGAAAAGGACAATACATGGCATGGTCTAGACATAAGGAAACAATGGATAAACCCAGGGTGAGAGGCATCCTTCAAAATGAAAAGTTTATGCTCTTTAAAACTCTTAAACTTATGAGAGACAGAGAAAAACAGAAGAACTGATCCAAATTGAAGAGATTTAAGAGACATGACAATTACATACAATAAATATCCCAGATTGGCTCCTAGACCAGAAAGGAAAAATAAACACTGGGCAAAAATTCAGTGAAATCTGTAGATTGGATGGTATATTTTATCAATGGTGAATTCCTGACTTGGATATTTATATTGTAGTTTTGTAGAAGAATATCTGTGGGGTGGGGTGGGGGAGGGATATGTACATTGAAGAATTTAGCAGTGATGAGACATTCTTTCTGCAACTTAAATGGTTTCGGGAAAAAATGATTATCTATGACATGTTGGTTTCCCTCTAGCTACACTTCCAGAGAATTCAAGGCCAGTTCATGATATTTTTAAGAAGTTAAAGGTTCACTTTTTGAGGGGACACTAATATGTTTCCAGTTTTGTGCTAATGATTTTCCAGTGACCCTGCTACTCTTTTTTCCAGTGGCACTTCTTGAACAACTGACAAGTGGTATTTGGGGAGAGCAATGAGCTCTTGCTATACCACCCCCCAAATATATAAGAATGTTGTAGATAAAAACATCTCTGTATTTCATTTCTTCATCTAACAATACTTATCGAGCACCTGTTACGCATTGGTGTTACAGGCACTGGGCATCCAACTGAAACAAAACAGATAAGGTTCTTGCTCTCATGGAGTTTACATTCTGGAATTGGAAAAAACAGAAATTTCTAAAAAGCTTTAGATTATGTCAGATAATGACATCTGCTATGAAGAAAAAGGCAACAGAGTATGGAAGGGTTACCTATGTCACATCAGGTATTTTCTGTCAGGGTCAGCTGATTTGTGAGGTGACTTGAACAGAATATTGAAAGAAATAAGGATTCTATGTGGCTATTTGGGGGCTGGTTTTACCAGGAAAAGGGAACCATGAGTACAAGTACAATCTGAGGCAAGATTGTATTTGATATGCAGAAAAACAGCAAAGAATCCATTAAGATCATTAAAGATGGAGATGAAAGTAGAACCTGAGTGAAGAAAATGAGATCAGAAAGATGGGGAGCAAGTCATATGTGGCCTTGCCGTCAAAGGTGTGAACGTTTTGCATTTTATTCTGAGTGAGAGGAGAAAACTTTGGAGATTTTTGAGTGAGGAAGTGTATGTGATCGATGTGTCTTAAAAGGTTTATTCTGACTGTATATGAGCCAGTATGGGAGCAAGTAGAGCAATTAGGAACTCAACAGTAATTCAGGAAACGGAGGATAATGACCTGTGCCAGGAAGGTGGCAATGAGCATGGTGAGAAGTGATTGGATCCTCAACATGTTTCGAAGGTGGAATAAACAGTATTCTCTGATGCATTTGACATGTAGTATGGAAGAAGAAGAGGAGCCAAGAAAGACACTACAGGTTGGAGCCTAAGTAACTGGCAGAATGGAGGAATAGTCATTTTCTGAGATGAAGATGATTGCAACAGAAGTTGATTGGGGTAAGAGTCAAGAATTTGGACAGGTTCTATTCAAGGTGCCTAGAGGGATATCCAGAATGGCAATTTCATGTAATTTGCCTCAGCATTGAGTCTTGGGGGGAAGATTACTTAATGAAAGCACATGAATAATTGTTAAGTTATCGACACATACACAATCGCCAAATTGCTTTTCCAAAGATTTGCCTCGTATGCATCAAAGTAAAGTGAGCTACCTAAAATAGTTTTTGAAATATCCCCAGAAGACAGCTTAGTGGTGAGTCCTGGCCTGTGGGGGACTTTCTCCACCAGCCAGGCAGCCGAAATAAGATGGAATTAGTAGGTTTCCAGAGGGCTCTTTGGTGTACAGAGATCTTATTTCATAAGAGGTAGAGGCAGATTTGACTTAAATACATACAGCATACGTTTCTGAGAAATGACAGCAGCCACAGCAGAGGATGGCAGTGCCCATTTCTCTGAGTGTCAGCAAATTGAACATTCTTTAAGAAACTCTCAACCTTGATGCTGCGTTTGCTTCTTGCCATTAATGTGCACAGCATGTTCAAAGGGAATTCTACCTTAGGCTTCTAAAAAATGAATCATAACATTTAAAAATATAATTCCTCCTACATATACATATTTTAATGGTTTAATTAAAATTTTATGTGGAGAAGATTCAACATACAGGGTTTGATCTGTATTATATTTTTTATTTTACATTAATTGATTGGTGGATTGCATTTTTTAATGCCATCAAACAGGCATTTTTTGACGCCTGTTCAATTCTTCAACATATGTCCTTTATTCATAATAGGCTCCTAGATAACTATCCCCATCCCTGAAAAGAGGGAACACCCTTCAAAATATATTCCACATAACTGCAAATAGGGAAAGAAATCCTCAAAATATAATAGAGAATTCACATTACGTGTAAAGACTGGCATTATTATTTTTTAAATCAATTTTCCATGAAATAACATACTGTGACATTTAGTTTCATATATCCTATCCTGAAGATAATTCCTCTTCCCAGTCTTCTATGTTTGTTTGGAAGGGGAGGTACAGTGCTGTAGTGGTGGAGTGGGACATTTGGCACCAGGCAATCCAGGATTAGAATCTCAGGTCTGCCACATGGGCAATTTTAGCTGTGCTGAGCCACAATCTTCTCTTTAAAGTGGAGTAATTACATCTCCCAGGATTATTGGAAGATTCCAAAGGACACATATGTTGGCCACATAGGAGAGTAAGAGATTTCAAGGAGGGGTCGGGACAAGAGTAGTAGGAAGGAACAGAGTCTAAAAATCTTACTATCCAAAAATACTTAAGGAAAGTCAATTTAGGCTGGGTGTGGTGATTCAAGCCTGTAATATCAGTTTTGGGAGGTGGAAGCAGGAAGATTGCTTGAGGTCAGGAGTTCAAGACCAGCCTTAGGCAACATAGGAAGACCCTGTCTCTACAAAAAGAGGAGAAAGAAAAATTTAGCTGGGCATGGCAGCACACGTGCCTGTAGTCCCAGCTGCTTAGGAGGTTGAAGCAGGAGGATCGCTTCAGCACAGGAGTTCGAGGCTGTGGTGAGCCATGACTGATTGCGCCACTGTACTCCAGCCTGGGTGATAGAGCGAGACCCTGTCTCAAAAAAATAAACTAGGGTATTCATTTATGTTTATATTTGCTACCTCTGCGTTAGGCCCTGTGCTGATGTTCAGAGGAATGGCAGGGCTCCTCCCATCAAGTTTAGAATCTAGTTTTAGAGACAGATGTAATCATCTAAGTGAATCGTGAAGGTTGAGTGTGGTCATTTTTAAAACACACATATAAGAATTCAGTGAGAGCAGTAATTCCACGTGGAAATGAAAACATTTAGGGATGATTGAACCAGGTCGATTCTGCATCACAGTTAGCCCAGCTAGCCCTACAAAGGAGTAGGCTTGCAGAGCTTGTTCAGGAAAGGTGTCCTACTTATGACTATATTCTCAGTGTCTGCTGCAGTGTCTGGCCCATAGAAGGCATCAATAAATGTGTTGAGTAATAAATAGTAATGAAGAGCTGCAGTTTTTGAGCACTTAATGTATATGCAGGCACTATTTGTTCTAAGCACTTTATTAATTACACAGACTGTCTTAATTAATTCTCAGGATGATTTTATGAGGTCATTACACAAATGAAGAAACAAAAAGTTAAGAGTGGAGTAACTTGCCTGAGGCCATGCCGGTAACAAGTGTAAGAGTAGAGGTTGTATTTCTGGAAGTCTGACTCTAGGCTATGATTGTAAGGGCTATACTACCACATTGGTAGTCTTTTTCTCTTACATATTCACTATCTTGTTCATTAATTTGACTCTGATTGGAACTTCACTTCTTTTTCTTCTGCTTAATTTCTTTGTTCATCTCAGCTCTCAAGGCTTCACTTCATTTTTTGTTTTCGTAAGTTTTCTTACCACTGGTGGTGGGCCGCATTGCTTCTCTGAGGCCATACAGGCAAGGTATATGAGCTTTCAGAGTCCAGCAACCCCTGAAGCTTCTGCTACAAGCACTGCAGATGGAAATGGAAGGTTTTGGAAAAGTTTTTTTAGAGAGTATGCATGAAACTAATATTCACTTCTTTGCTCTTTGTTCTCTTACTACTTAAACTTCAGAACAATAGGATACGTTGCTAAAAATATCCTTTTTTTCTTTTTTGCTCCTTTGAATTATCAAGTGACTTCTTTTTATTTCAGTCTCTGATACAATTTGACATTTAATTTGGGCTTCTTTCCTTTTATCATAAACTCTTCCAAACAACGTTATGTCATAAAATGTTTTGAGAGGCTAGATATGGAAAGTCAGCTTAGAAAAACTCATTTGAGACTTGAGCCAAAACCCACAGAAAACTTTCACCACAATACATCTGTTTCCTTTTTCTTCTTATTTTTTCACGTAGTTGTTCATTTTTTTTGTTCTAAATCATTACTTTTCATTGAGTACATTTTTAAAACTATCTGCTTTTCTGTTTCTGTTCTTTGAAAGATCATCTTGTCCTTTTTCACCAAAAAGCTGGAATGGGGGAGGTTGAACTACAAGCCAAGACATTCAGAGCACTGCGCACTGACAGAGTGGGACAGCTGTTAGCCACAAGCATCTGTAAACTGTACTGTGTTAAAATTACCAGAGGGGAGAGAATCCAGGCCTTCTTCCTGCCCTTTCTATTTGGTTGTTTAGAAGGATGTTTTCATAAATACTTTCCCTTTTACGATGAGGCCCATTCCCACAGGGCCGGTAAACAGCAGTCTCGCACAATCGAGGGAGACAGCGTTAGCACTGCAAAGCACAGGTGTCAGAGTTTTAATCCCAGCTCTGTGCCTAATTTGCTATTTAGGTCAAGACTGCAGCATGACTAATCACTCATTTTGTCATGCTTTACTATTAGTACTAATTCCTAAATATCCATTGAGCCATAATCACACAGAGCCAGTCACAAGACTACAGCATTAATATATTTCCATTGACTAATTCTCACACCACATAGTAAGGACACTGGGAAGGAACAGGGGACAGAAAAATAGAATTTATTATTTCCCATAAGCCAGATCCGGTGCTGGTTTTCATGTTTGTTTTCTACACTGAATTCGTAGAGCAGTCCCTTCTGTAAAGTTTCCCTTCTGTAAAATGAAGGTGTTGAAATTGATGACATTTAAAGACCTCTCAAACTTACATTCTGTGGACTTAGTGATTCTCTTAATGAGGTCATGTACAATTTTGTATTTCCATTTCTGTTATTGTTGCCGCTAGGCTTGACTCTGTTGGAGTCTACAAACGAATCTAGAGAAGGTACTTGGAATTTCTGGTTGAGGAAACTAGCTATGCACTATCCTTCACACAAGAACAGGTTTCCTCTCTCTTTGGAAAAGTTATCCTCTTTGAGCTTATTAAGAATAAAATTGTGAATGGCTCATGCCTGTAATCCCAGCACTTTGGGAGGCCAAGGTGGTGGATCACTTGAGGCCAGGATTTCGAGACCAGCCTGCCAAACATGGCACATCCCTGTCTCTACTAAAAAATACAAAAATTAGCTGGGCATGGTGGCACACCCCTGTAATCTCAGCTGCTCAGTGGCTGAGGCACCAGAATTGCTTGAACCCAGGAGGTGGAGGTTACAGGGAGGCAGAGGTTGCAGTGAGTCGGTTGAGCCACTGCACTTCAGCCTGGCCTGGGCAAAAGAGCAAGACTCTGTCTCAAAAAAATAATAATAATATAATAATAAAAAACTGTGAGAAAGATGACACCAGTGCGGCCCATCAGGTCATCCAGTTCCACCATGGAGAACATTGGGGTGACAAAAGTGAAGGACAATTCTCTGTCACATTCATGTAATTATTTTTATATTAGCCAAGATGGCACTACTGAGCTGATCAGTTTTATTTTAAATTTATGATGTAAACTTCACATTGGCAGCTGTAGGAATGCTACTGTGTTTCTTTAATGGGTTCCCTAGAATGTCTCCTTTGAATGTTTCGTACCTTCCCTCCTGTCATGCCTTCCCCACACTTTTTAGTTTCTTACTCTTAGCTATGATATCATACCAGATTTTATTTAGAAAAGGAAGCCTTTGGAATCAAACTCCCCATCTTCCCACCACCTGATCCCAAAACCTATTATCTACTTTTACCCCAAAGTATTCTTTTCTGTTGTTTAAATGAAAAAGACACCCTCCAGCCTATCATAACCAACTCTTTCACTTTTGCTCAGAATCTTGTCCCCTCTCCCCTTCTCAGGAACTTAGTCCTTACCGTGATCTCCTCCCTCTCCCACAACAGTAATGCCTCCCTCTTAACTGGAACATTCCTGTCAGAACACAGACAGGCTCTAGTATCACCTCAAAAGAACCTTTCTTGTTCTTCCAACTACAACTTCATTCCTCCTCCCTTTTTATAGCAAAACTTTTCAAAAACATTGGCTATAGTAGATGTCACTCTCTTCTGTCCTTTACCCAGTATATTCTGGCTTCTGCCCAGGCCACTCACCGAAACTTCTGTGGTCACTGGTGACTGCTGCTTTGTCAAATTCAGTGGAAACACTTCTTTCCTCATCTTATGTAACCTCTCAGCAGCATCTGATGCAGTTGACCGCGGCCTCCTGTCTGACACACTCTGCTCTCTTGATTTCTTCAGTGCTACTCCTTGTACTCCTAGGAAAATATTGGGGTTCCTTCAGGCTCTGACCTAAGGATTGCTGTGGTCTCTTTTCTTCATTTTATATTATGTAGGTGATCTATCCCCGTTCTAGGTATCTCTCTTTTTTCTTTTTTTTTTTTTTAATGGAGTCTCATTCTGTCACCCAGGCTGGAGTGCAGTGGCGCAATCTTGGCTCACTGCAACCTCTGCCTCCCAGGTTCAAGCAATTCTCCTGCCTCAGCCTCCTGAGTAGCTGGGACTACAGGTGCATGCAGCCATGCCCAGCTAATTTTTTTGTATTTTAGTAGATACGGGATTTCACTATGTTGCCCAGGCTGGTCGTGAACTCCTGAGCTCAGGCTATCTGCCTGTCTTGGCCTCCCAAAGTGCTGGGATTACAGGCGTGAGCCACCGCGCCTGGCCAGGTATCTCATCTTTAAACTGATGATTCCTGAATTTATTTTCTCTGAGCCTCAGACTCACTTATCCAGCTGCCTCATTTACATATCTATATTGATGATTTATGAGTATCACAAAATTATGTCAAATACTGAACTTGATTCTCATGGCAATCTTCATCAAACAGTAAATGGCAATGCCACCCACTTGAGCTAAGAGTTTTTTTTATTCCTTGCTTTCCCTCATTGCTCCCTGCCTCACGTCTAAACATCTAATCCATCAGCCAGCTCTGTTATGTTAATCCAATCTTCGTAATAAATCTCAAACCTACCCTTCTCTCCATCTCCCCATTACCACCTTAGTTCAGTCCACCAGGCTCTCCTGTCACAGTGAAAACAGTAGTCTTCTAACTGGACTAAGGGCTTCCCTGGCCCCAGAGTCTCCACGCAACAATTCAGTGGAGTTCTTAAAATGTAAATCCCCCACTTTAAATGAGTCCATGCCTTTTGTGGTCTGCCCCTGTCTTTTTTCAGTCTGGCACTTTCTTTCATGACCCCAGCCACTGGTTTGTTTTTGTTTTTTTCTGATCCTCACATGCAACAAGTTTTGGTTCCACTCTCTTCAGGGCTTTTGTACATGGCATTCCTTGTCTCTGGAATGCTCTTTCCCTCACCTTTCAAAGGACTAATGCCTCTTCCTTTATTTTAAATGGCACCTTCTCAGAGGTACTTTTCCTGACCACCCTCCCTAGAATAAATCTCCTTTCAACTATTCTATTTTACTTCTCTTATTTTTTTTTCTCAGAGAGCTTTTAATAGCATGCAATTATTTTGCCTATATACCCTATTGCTTTTTATTCTCTCTGTCACTGAAATGATATTTATTGAAATTAGGGTTCAAAACTTTATATTCAATGCTTATCACAGTCTGGCTCATAATAAACCAAGTAGCAGAAGTTTCTAGGGGAAAAAAACCCACAAAACTTTTAGGGAGGGAAACCCAAAAATCTTTATCATATTGAATATAAGTAGTGTTTACTCTGTATCCAATATGGATTGGATGTGAATTCCAACCACTATTTGATTATATAAGACTTTGTGATCTGTAATTTGATAAATTTGCTCAACAGCCATTATTCCAAAAATGTAATCCTTATCCTCCTAGCACATATCAGACTAAGCTTTCCAATCTTCTTGCCAGAAGCTATGCCACAATGATAAAGACTGTATTTTATTGAATTATTCTTTAATTGGCAATTGTCATACTGTATTCACTTGCTTTGGAGCCTGGGCCTGAGTTACTCTTTGCTTTTGAGGATTCTAGTCCAGTTATGTGGGGAGATCATGAATTCTATGCAGGAGAATTGCTGTGAAATCAGACTTTGTGACTAATAAGCTCAATTTGCTCTTGATGTTTATTAATGTTTTTAGGAGCATGAATGCTCTTAGACTCCAGAAACTTTGGGAACAAAAATGACTCCTCCCCTCAGTGAGGAAAGGTAAAGATGAGCTAATTATAAATATTTTTAATCAGAAGAAATGTAGGAAAAGAATCCTTACTTTGGAAAATATTTTCTATAGGGCTTTGTGGTTCTTTCCTAGATACTAGACACAAGTGTTAGGAAAGCAGGGACTCTAGTTATATTTCCTAAGTCTTAAAAGGCCTGGAAGTAGATTCTCAATAAATGTAGAAGGAAGGAAGGAGGGAAGAAAGGAAGGAAGGAAGGAAGGCAGGAAGGAAGGAAGGCAGGAAGGAAGGAAGGAAGGAAGGAAGGAAGGAAAGAAGGAAGGAAGGAAGGAAGGAAGGAAAGGCATGCTGATTAAATGAACCAAGATGCTCCAGTAACAAAAATTATGACATCCCAGCTAATAATTTAAATTTCATAATAAAATATTTATATCTATAGGACAGACGGCTTAGGCAAAAGAGTAACACATGGTCTGGACTTCATGTCTAGAGATTTCCCTAGTGTCTAGATTAAAATACAGTCTTGGTCATTCAAGACATTTACCTCACATTTGCATTTCACTTATTCCAGAAAAAAATGAGGATTGAAAAAATATTAATGGGTAATAACAGTAACATTTCAATTCCCAAACTAGTCAGTGTTTATAATTGGCTAAATAATTTCCTGAACTTAAGTGTGTTACATAAGATTTTAGTGGCAAGTAAGATGGTGTAGAATTTAAATAGTTACAAAATGTCTTCAAAGTGTCAAAGAAAATGAACATTGATCAATGAAGAAATAAATACAAATGAGTTAGAAATATTTTTATTTAATATAACATTAAGATGAATAAAAATAAGCAAAATGTAGAATATTATGAAACCTAGCTTAATATGATGCTGGAATAAAGAAATATAAAGCTATTATAAAGATAAATTTTTGTAAAAGGACCTCAACAGGCTCTATAACTAAATATACATAGATCATTTCCAATTAACAGGAGTGAGTATGTAGGTGTAGGGACTTGTGTATGCACATGTGTGTATTCATGTGAATAGTATAGCTGACCATTTAACATGGGATAAGTTCTGTAGGCTCACTAATGATTTATAGCTTGTTTCTCTTGCCTTATTTGGCATGGCTACATTAAGGTGAAAAATCTTTGAAATGAGGTGGCATGAAAAGAAAAAGAGAATCTCATTTTTGGATGTATAAACAAAAAAAGAAAATGTATCAATTGCCCAGCCCATCTCTTTACCCAGGACAGAAGTCTCTTATGGGTCAGGGCCTACTTGGATGACTATATCTTATGGAAGATCCAATGCTCAAGTTCTACTATGGTTCAGGTTCCCCACTTTTATATCTTGTACAGATTTTGAGAAGTCAGGTTGTGTCTCAGGGTATCATTGTGTCAGGACAGATATAGCATCAAACACAGCAGCCTCAGTGTGTGTCTGGAGTCAAGCATGTTCAGTGTCCCACTGCCTTCCACCTACTGTTCATTGAGACATAGCCAGCTTCTCATTGGTCCCTTTTCCTGTTACATTAGAAGGAAGAATTTAACTTGACTGGTTAAATATTTCCGGGATTCAGGAAGAGAAAATGTGATCTAACGAACAATGAGATCTACTACATTCTGTTACTTAGGGATGGATACATATTTAATAAATCAGAAACAGGACTGGTTCTATTGACTAAGTCAAAGTAGCTTTAAAATTTGTGTCATGTTGCAGATTCAAATAATAGAGCCTTTGACCCTATTTTCCTAGGGAAGAAAAATGTCTGCAGAAGAAACATTCCTTACACAGATTGAAACCTTCTTCAACGTTTTTTATCCTATCTCCCAGAAAGAATATTCACAAGAGAATTATTGTTTGTTGAATTTAAGAAACATTCACTACATCATGCACATAACTTTAATTGCATTCTTTGGGAAAAGACAATCAGCATATAAGTATGATCCCATAACATGAGCCAACTATTCTTAAAGCATAGGTTGGGTCATCTTCTTATTTATAAAACTGGGCTGCCCCCTGGGAGTATTTAAGAGTAACATGCAACAACTGCTGTAATTATCAGCAATATGTCTCACAGAAAAACTTAGCGAAGGCATAATCGAAGAGTAAAAAAAAAGAAAGTTAAGGTTTGTGATGAGGTTACTGTACTCTCATCCCTTTGCCAAGTTGCCACTGAACATTAGCCAAACTTTGGAACACTCTCAGATATGAAGCCCACCAAATGACCTTGCTGGACCCATCCTGTAGGTCCTACATCCCACTCAAGGCGACTTTGTTATCTACACTAAGAGAAGTATACAATCTGCTGGAGGTTTAAGGAATCAATAAACAATATCCTCTTTCTACTCTCAAGATTAGAGCAAATTGAGAGATAGAACTCAAACAGATGGCAGCAATATATTCGCTTTATTACTGATAAAAGCTCTTTAGAGAATGTGACTGTGTTTTGCTTTTGTGTTTGTTTATGTGACAGTGTCTTGCTCTGTCACCCAGGCTGAAGTGCAGTGGTGCAGTTATGACTACTGCAACCTTCCGGGCTCAATTGCTCCTCCCACCTCAGCATCCCGAGTAGCTGGGCCTACAAGTGTGTGCCACCACACTCAGCTAATTTTTGTATTATTCACAGAGACAGGATCTCACTATGTTGCCCAGCCTGGTGACTGTGTTTGTTATGATAAGTAATACTGGTTTGTCAACAAACCAACTCTAAAATTTCAGGGACTGAACAAAAGTTAATTTCTTGTTCATATGTAGTCCAGTAAGGATGTTCCTGCTTGGCAGGTAGCCTTCAGCATGGTCATTCAGTGGACCTTCCATAATGTGGCTCCATCCCTAGAGCTTCAAAGTCTGCTGCTGAAGTCTCTACATCAGTTAATAACTGGGAAAGAAAGAGCATGAAAGATTACACAGGAGGTTTTCATGTGACAGGTCTGGAAGTAGTGTACATAAGTTAATATTCCATTGCCTAGAATCCAGTCACATGGCCTAACCTAACTGTAAAGCAGGTTGGGAAAGTTGCAAATTTAGTGTATCTCTATGTACACAAGGCAGAGGGAATGGATTTTGGTGAAAACATAGCAATCTTGACCAAAATAACTAGATCTTAGCCAAGTGGGCTTGCAAATATTTCCTCCCGAACTTAGGCAGACTTACCCCTGAAAAATAACAGCTCATTCCTACAAGGGTAGAATCTGCCTCACTAAGCTTAGAGCATAGCTGAGCGAGAGAGGCTCGGAATGCACCCTCTCTGTGGGCAGGCAGATTTCAGAGGGGAGGGGAAAAGGCTGATTGAACATGACTAATTTTTTCTTCCATTCTCATCACTTACAAGAAGGAGGAAGAAAAAATCCAGAAGTGCTACTCTAGGAAAATCAGCTACTGAGAAATATGAGGAGTAGAGAATAAGTTTTCCCCCAGGAGTTGAATAAAAACCTTTAAACCAATTCATGTAATCCTTAAATTTCTTCTTTAAAACCATATATTGGTTGGTAATGTCCTTAAAATATCTTCTCGTATCTTTCCTTAATTTTAGGATATATTATAATAATTGGCTTATTCAAATTATTAATAAAAGATTATTTAAATTACTAATAAAATTAGCCTTAATACAACTTTGAGACTACTTGTGTTTCTTTTGAAATGCTATCTCAATAACTTTGTCAACTACAGGATGTATATATAAAAATATGTATATATATTTATATATATGATGACAGCTCCCTCTTATAGATTGAGCATGAGCAAAGTTAGTTCAGATCATCAGTGGTCTGCTACCCTGGACCTAGAATGTAAACTAATTATGCTTCTCTTTAAAAAGAAAACTGTCTTGTAAGCAGTTTATTGAATATGCTAGACTTGTTAGCAGTAATTTATGACATGTTTTTATTTCTCTCAGTGACTGCCCTGGACAATCGCTTTAGCAGGTTCTTAAAGCTTTTCACTTTTTTTTTTTTTTTATGACAGAGTTTCGTTCTTTGTTGCCCAGGCTGGAGTGCAATGGTGCCATCTCAGCTCACTGCAACCTCTGCCTCAGGGGTTCAAGCAATTCTCCTGCCTCAGCCTCCCAATTAGCTGGGACTACAGGCGTGCACCACCACACCCAACTAATTTTTTCATATTTAGTAGAGATGAGGTTTCACCATGTTGGTCAGGCTGGTGTCGAGCTCCTGACCTCAGGTGATCCACCTGCCTTGGCTTCCCAAAGTGCTAGGATTACAGGCATGCAACACTGCGCCCAGCGCTTTTCACTCTTAAATGGTAACACATCCCTGTTTCTTTTTTTCCCAGGCATTAAAACTGTCTAATCTATTCTGTTTTCAAATTTTTGGTCTCCTTTCTTCTTGTGTCACAGTCCAGCTCAGTTAGGCTCGGAAGCTGCAGAAGCGGGCTGATTCCACCAGCTGGTAGCTTTATCGTTCCTCCTTAGTTCCTGGCTTTTGGTAATCCATCCATAGACCCTCTCTTTACTGAAGTCACCTTGCCTTGGGGATTGAGTACGGAAGAAAACTGAACAGAAGTTTTAACTTGAAGCTCACAATGTGGTACTGAGAAACAAACATTCATGTAGTCAAGTAAATGTTCTTTAGGGTCTGAAACTATCCCTCAACATTTTTAAATTTTATCCTTTTGGTGGGGTTTCAAGAATCATCAAAAAATGCATATAAGTATATTCATTATCAGTTAGGTAACCTACAACCATTCAATAGAGTCCTGATACAGGTTTCAAGGCCCTCACTTTTGTTTTGATTTATTTTTTATTTCAATAGGTTTTTGGGGAACAGGAGGTGTTTGGTTACATGAATAAGCTCTCTAGTTGTAATTTCTGAGATTCTGGTGCACCCAGGACCCCAGCAGTGTACCCTGTACCCAATGTGTAGTCTCTTATCTCTCGCCCCTCCCTACCCTTTCCCCAGAGTCCCCAAAGTCCATTATATTATTCTTACGCCTTGGCGTCCTCATAGCTTAGCTCCCACTTATGAGTGAGAACGTATGATGTTTGGTTTTCCATTCCTGAGTTACTTCACTTAGAATAATAGTCTTCAATTCCATCCAGGTTGATGCAAATGCCATTATTTTGTTCCTTTTTATGGCAGAGTAGTATTCCATGTTATTTATATATACTACATTATCTTTATCCACTCATTGATTGATGGGCATTTAGGCTGGTTCCATATTTTTGCAATTGCAATTGTGCTGCTATAAACATAAGTGTCCAAGTATCTTTTTTGTATAGTGACTTCTTTTCCTCTAGGTAGATACCTAGTAGTGGGATTGCTGGATCAAATGGTAGATCTAATTTTAGTTCTTTGAGGAATCTTTACACTGTTTTCCATAGTGGTTGTACTAGTTTACATTCCCACCAACATTGTAAAAGTGTTCCCTTTTCAGCACATTCATACCAACAGGTATTTTTAAAATTTATTTTATTATGGCCATTCTTGCAGGAGTGAGTCAGGGCCCTCACTTTTGGATGAGTATTTCTGACTGCCTTGGTATAGTTCAGTCCTTTGTAGTTGTCTGAGCCTAATGACCAAAGAATGAAATAGGTGTAATGTATAAATGATAAATTATCACTAAAGAGGGGTCAAATAAATCATAGCATCATTTGCTAATAAAGTTTTTGCAATGATTCTGATAGACAAAAATGGTGGGAAAATATACTATTTTGTGAATCTATCACAAAATAGTTCAAAAGGCCTGACATATTAGCAATTGGTACCATATTCATATTGCAAGCAGCATCTTAGTTTCAGCAAAGCAAAATAATCAGATAATAGCCCCTTCTTCCATGCAGTTGCCCAGGGCAAAAACTTTGGAGCTCTCTTTGACTCCTTGCCTTCTTTCATACTCATATCCAATGTCTCACCAAATACATCAGATTCCAATGGCTTCTCACCATCATCATCTCCATTGCTTCCACCACGGGTGTGAGCGGGGCTTATTGTAGTAGCTTCCTACTTGGTCTTTTAGTCTACCCTGGCCTGCCTTACACAGCTGCCAAGTAATCATGATAAAACACAAGTCATGTGGAGTCACTCCTTTGCTCAATTTTCCAGTAGCATTCCATCTCTCTTAGAGTAAAATTCAGAGTTTTTAGATTGGCCTATATGGCCCCTGATGAATGGAAAAGAGACACTGTCCCTCTAATATGCCCTATTTCCTTTTCTACTCTTTTTCCTCCAACTGATCTCCATTTAACATAGCATATTGTTTACCTTTCATGTTCTCTCTACCTCCTACTAGAATGTAAATCTTAAAAGGGCAGGAATTTTCATCCACATTCTTTATTTCTGCAACTCCAGCTCCTGGATTAGTTCCTGGAATATAGTACACATTCAATGAACAATTCTGAAATGATTGGATGAATCTGGTATATTAAAATTTTTTTTGTATCACTTGATCAGCAAATAAGTTTTCTTTTCTTCTTGTGTTTTAGGGTCAGGATCTTGCTTTGTCACCCAGGGAGGCTGGAGTGTAGTGGCACAATCATAGCTCACTGCAGCCTCAGACTCCCAGGCTCAAGTGATTCAGCGCTTCTCCTGCCTCATCTTCTCAGGCAGCTGGGACTAGAGGCATGCATTACCATACCTGGCTACGTTTTTAATTTTTTTTTGTAGAGGATGGGGTCTCACTTTGTTGCCCATGCTGGTCTAGAACTCCTGGCCTCAAGCAATCCTCTTTTCTCGGCCTCCTAAAGTGCTGGGATTACAGGCATGAGCCAACACGCCCAGCCAAGTTTTGTTTTTTTATAGTTGTATAAGAGTTGTTAGAAAAAACCTAATTTATGGTTAAATATATTTAACTAATAGTATTATAAAAGTAATTTACCTTGTAATTCCAGTGACTCAAGAGGCCAGGAGTTTGAGACCAGCCTGGGCAATATAGGGAGACCCCATCTCTACAGACACACACACACACACACACACACACACACACACACACACACACACACAGAGTAATTTAAGTCAATACTGATAGCTATAGGAATGTTTTTCTTTAAAATGGTTATATACAATTATCACACTTTATTCTTTGAAATATACTAGTTTGGCTAGGTTTATAGTAGTCTGAAAGGACCAGAAAAATCCAAGAACATTAGAATTAGGAGAAAATGTAAATATTATCTAATTTAATATTTTACCTTAGAATAGAACAATTCCTGGAATTATGGGATATTTTTAAAAACATATTATTTTATGGCTTCTTGTTTGGCAGGGTTTTTGAATTTTATAAGCAAGGAAGTGTTCCTAATCTTTATAACATTTGAATTTACAAATAATTTGAAATTCCCTGAAGAAGGCAAATGTGTTCCCATGATAAAATAAAATTATTCACAGAAAATCTCCTTAGTAAACCAGCTTCAAATTTCATTCAGATGGAAAAGCTGTTCTAATTGATTTACCAGATAGCTATGGCTGGAAAATATTTAATTCTTGGAAAAATTCATGATGTAGGTCTGCCATGTGTTCTTTTACAAACCTTTCATTGACAGCCAAAAAAAAAAAAAAAAAAAAAAAAGTGGAGTTTAGTAACAGTGATAAAATTGTTATTTTTTCATTTTAAAAATGGCTTTTATGTAATCTGTTAATCCCTCTCAAGCAGTCTGGGAAAGTGTTCTGTGAATCATTAGAAATATATGAACGATTGAGCTGTGAAATTTTATTACAGAATTAATTATGCCACAAGGATTCATCAATGGGTGAGACATTGCCACAAAGCAATTCACTTAAAAATTCAGCCATGTTGCTTTTGTCCCTGAAGGGCAGATTGAACACCCACACTGGAATTTTGTCCAGTCACATAAAAAGAAAATGTAAGCATTCCTTTTCGAAATTACTAACTTTTGAGATTAATTGAGCAAAATAATTAGTGTTAGGAGGGAATATTCCATCCTTTTGAGAAAATGAATATAGACTATCTGAATATTATTTTGACCTATGACATGACTTTGTTACTTTAATGTAACACATTGCAAATCATAAAGTGCCATCCACATATTTATTTAATTATTTTATTATTTATTTGCATGAGAAAAGGTAAAATTTATTCACCGAAAGCACTCTGTCCATTTCATTGTAGTGGATAATGACTCTCACTATGAATTATGTGATGAGATCTTCTCAACCCTTACATTTACTTTATTACCGTTATAAGGACTCACTCCTAATTTTATCCTGTCCCAGAAGATGTTTGGGGTGTACTAACCACTTCTAGGGGATAAAAGCTGGGGCGTGCAACCTATTTCTTTGTGAGATAAACTTCACTTTGTGTTTTACACACATATGTAACATCATATAATGAGAAGAATACTAAATTAGCCTTTGAAAGCAATTATAGGCAGCTTTTTAAAATTTTACTTTAATTTCTGGCTTACATGTGCAGAACGTGCAGGTTTTTTACATAGGTAAATGTGTGCCATGGTGGTTTGCTGCACCTATCAACCCGTCACCTAGGTATTAGGACCCACATGCATTAGCTATTTGTCATGATGCTGCCAGTGTTTTTGAGTAACCAGAAGGATATTTCCAGGAATCATTCACAACATCTTAATTATGCACTTTGCTTGCAATACACATAAGTTTTTTTCTTCTCCTGTCTCAGGCTGAGAAAAGTTTTTAATTCTTTCAAGTGCTGGGAGTACATTGTCATTAAAGATATCAGAGCACTTTCTGGAGAAGTTGTTGGGGAGGGAGGGTTAATACAATGTTGTGAACTGAGTTGTATTCCCAAAAATTCATTTATTGATTAGTTTATTGAAGTCCTAACTCCCAGTACCACAGATGGTGACTGTGTTTGGAGAAAGGGTCTTTAAAGAGGTAATGAAGTTAAAATGAGGTCATTAAGGTGATCCTAATCCAATATGGCTGATGTCCCTACAGAAAAAGGAAGTCTGGGCACAGATGGGTAAGGGGAAGACCTTGTCAAGACACAGGGAAAAGATGGCTATCTACAAGCCAAGGGGAGGGACCTCAGAAGAAACCAACCCTGCTGACAACTTGATCTTGAACTTCAAGCCCTTAGAATTGTAAGAAAATAAATTTCTGTTGTTTTAAGACACCCAGTCTATGGTAATTTGTTATGGCACCCCTGTGTACTAACCCACACAGTAAAGAAATAATGGTAAAAATCTTCAGATGAGCATTCACCTATCCAAAGAGAAAGAGGATAGTGAGTGAGTAGATGATATAGTAGGTTTTAAATGGTCCAGAAGGATGTAAGGTTTCCATTACCTATTTTTCTATTTGTTTCCCAACTGGATTGTGCGACCGCAGAGAGTAGAAATGATGTCTAACCTGTCTTGAAACTTTCTCATAGGTGTTCATGCATGCCTAAAGGATTGATCCATCGTTAATAGAGGAGGTGTGCAGCAATGAGCACACACCATGGTGTAATGTGTGGCTGAGATAGCAGACTCTGGAGTTAGTTTGCCGAGATTAAATCCCACATATGCCACTTATTAGTTGTCTGCTTTGGGACAAATTTCTCCATCTCCCCATGCTTTAGTTTTTTCATGTGTAAAATGGATAATCATTATACATATCTCATCAGTTTACTGTGAGTACTAAATGAGTACATATATGTAAAAGCACTTAGAATAGTTCCAGTTACATAAATGGCACTCATTAAGACTTTGCTATTAAACACATAATTTTAAGACTGCCCACAGAGTGTGCAACAGGAGGAGCTCTGCTGTACTAGTTGACATAAAGCAGAAAGACTCTGTGTCCAGTTCATAGTACTATCAGTTCCTTGGCCAATTTCCAACTTATGTTCTTCCCACGTAAGTAGCCAGATCCTCCCCACTCTGGGGAAAGGAATTGGCTTTTGTAAAACTAATGAGGAACATCACAGGTCTGCATAATGAAAGAGGTCATTCTGTCCTTCCTTAGCGTGCCTGTGTAGCACAATGCTGTTGAGTTAGAAGGGTTGTTAGGCAAGCAGTTCTCACAATTTGTTGGGTAATGACTCTATGTGGATCAGTGGGCTAAATGCTGGGGGGCTGGGGAAAAGTTGAGAAGAGTCAGAGACACACATACTCAAAAACAAGAGGAGGCCAATTTCTCCGCCTTGGCTGACCCCCTTGCAATTCTGGTGTGTTTCTAGAGAGATACAATATGCCCCCGTGCAACACATCTGAAAACTTAAGCAGCTGTACTTAAAATGCAGACCACATATTTGAGTGCAAAAAGAACATAAATCAACAGCTGAATTTAATTTAAAGAAAGCGTGTCATGAGAAGGTGAGCTCTCAGGAAGGTTTGAAGGATGAAAGAACACAAATTGGTAGAGATGAAGAAAAGAGAGAAACCATTATTCAACAACAACCTATGTTTCAGGTGCGGTGTCTCATTTAGTTTTATCAGTAACCCTAAAGATGAGTAGAGGTAGTTACCTTCGTGCCTGACTCATAATGATGGGAGACAGGAACTGTATGCCTGTTCACTAAAATAAATGCTTGGTGATGTCATCCTTCATCAGAGTCAGATATTTTACCATTAGTTCCTCCTTCATAAACAATCCTCTTTTGTCTGTCAACTTAAAATTGTGAGGTATATACATTTGGAGAGGAGAGCTTTATGTTTTATTTTATTTCAAGACAGAGTCATGCCCCTTCACCCAGGCTGGAGTGCAGTGGCACGATTTCAGCTCACCGCGACCTCCGCCTCCCGGGTTCAAACAATTCTCCTGCCTCAGCCTCCTGAGTAACTGAGACTACAGGCATGCACCACCACACCCAGCTGATTTTTTTTGTAATTGTTGTATTTTTAGTAGAGACAGGGTTTCACTATGTTGGCCAGGCTGGTCTCGAACTCTTGACCTCAGATGATCCACCCACCTCGGCCTCCCAAAGTACTGGGATTACAGGTGTGAGCCAACGCAACCAGCCAAGAGCTTTATTCCTTAAAAAGAGTTGCAGCCTGCAAACCAGCCATACTACAGGCCGAGAAGCGTAGACTCTGGAGGAAATCGAAAGTGGGCACTTTGAAGGAGGAAGGGTGAGTCAGGAATTTATGCTGAATGGGTTGGGTAAGTATACATATTAAACAGAGCATAGCATGACTAGGAATAATCACAAAATAGGGTATGCAAGTATGAGTAGTAAGCAAACATGAATGTTATATACATCCCATTTTCACTTTGGGGAGGAGACAACATTTAAATGCATCAGAATTAGGCTTTACATATTAAAAGGTGAAATGGAGGACACAAAGACATGCAGTGCCCAGTCCTGTAAACAGCCAGAACGAGTGCATGGCGCATGGTCTCTTATCAGCCAGGAATGCTGGTCAGTTGTTGTGTCGAAACCACAAAAAGGGAGGGGAGTCGGGCTGCAGTATCAGGCAGTTGTTTGAAATCAGTAGCAGAGCAAGTCTTTCAAAAGGACAGGTTTCTGTTTAACTCTTAGGAAAGAAAAGTCTAATGGTGGTTAGTGAGGGAGGAGGCAAAAGGAGGCGAGACTGACCTTCCATCCCATCATGGCTGGAAGGAGGAGGAAAAAGGAGGCAACATGGATCTTCCATCCCATCATAGCTGGAAACCCTGTTTCTAAGTTTTCTCTGAGGTCCCCTTGGCCAAGAGAGTGTCCATTTAGTCAGTTGGGGAGCTGAACATTTTATTTTTATTTCTCATATCTAAATTCTATTGTTGCATGCATATGAAGATCATAGTATATTTATTTATTTATTTCAGAGACAGGGTCTCACTGTAATCCAGGGTGAAGTGCAGTGGTGCAATCACAGCTCACTGCAGCCTTGATCTCCTGGGCTCAAGCCATCCTCCTGCCTCATCCTCCTGAGTAGAAGGGACTAAAGACATGTGCCGCCACACCTGACTAATTTTTTGACTTTTTTTTTTTTTTTTTAAAGACAAGGTCTTTCTATGTTGTCCAGGCTGGTCTTGAATGCCTGAGCTTAGATGATCCTCCTACCTCAGCCTCCCAAGTAGCTGGGACTACAGGCATGAGCCACTGCTCCTGGCTGATATTATATTTAATTAAAAATATTTGTGCAGGTCAGGAATGGTGGCTCACACCTGTAATCCCAGCACTTTGGGAGGCTGAGGTGGGTAGATAACCTGAGGTCAGGAGTTTGAGAGCAGCCTGACCAATATGGCAAAATCCCATCTCTACTACTAAAAAAAAAATAAAAAAAAATAAAAAATAAAAAAATTAACCAGTTGTGGTGGCACATACCTGTAATCTCAGCTGCTCAGGAGGCTGAAGCATAAGAATTGCTTGAACCTGGGAGGTAGAGGTTGCAGTGAGCCAAGATTGCACCACTGCACTCCAGTCTGGGCAATAGAGTGAGACTCTATCTCAAAAAAAAAAAAAAAAAAAAAAAAAAAAAAAAGGATCATATGCTGTAGATGATGAAAATAACCCATTAAGGTCCAGGAATTTCCAAGCCTAGAGAGTGGCAACACCTTGTATTAAATATGTAAGGATGCTTTCAGCTGCAAGTATCAGAATTCACAACTAAAAGTTCCTTGAAAACCAATCAACTTAGTATCTTTACATAACAGGAAGTACATAAGTAGACAGTTCTGAGAGTGGGTGAGTCCATAGTGTAACACTGTCATCAGAGACTCAGATGCTTTCTGCTCTTTGCTCTTCTACTTTCAGGGTTTCATCAGTGTTTCCTCTCATGATCATAGACAGCTGCAGGATTCAGGTGTCACATGCACAATATCTCCCCGTCAAAAATGTAGGGGTGTGTCACACCCTAGAAACCCTTTGTAAATAGTGAGAAAAATATTTCCTAAAGTGGCCATCCACACTGCTGCACCGAAGAAGTCAGATCCCATTGGCCTGGGTTTGGTCATATATAACCATGGCTAAATTCAGTCCCTCAGAAGGAGAGTAGAATTATGATTGACTCAGCCACCAGCGATTCATACATAGCAGGTTGAACCTCAGAGCAAAACTAGGGCTCTGCCAGTAAGGGAGAATTGGGAAGGAAGTGGCAAAAAATGGTGTCTGTCTCTGAACTGGCCAGACTAGGGAAACTTTACATTTCTTTTTTTTCCAATCCATTTGAAGTTGACTCCGTATTTTAGCTTTCAGAAGGCACTCTATTGCTCCTGTTTTTGGGCCTGATCTCCTCTATTGCTCATTCTTAGACTGATTCCATATGTCTTGGTTTTATTATCATGTTTCAAAAACTCTAAGGAAGTTTACATGATAACAACGTATTACCACCTCCTATTTGCAATGTGCATTATAGTGTAAACAAGCCTGCTACATATAGAAACAAACAGTTCACTATTACTCAAAATAGTGTTGTGAAAAGACCAAGGCTCAGGCCAGTTAAGAGTCTCATCCAGAGTCAAACAGCTTTTGAGGTTATTGCATTTGCTCTATGGCTCAGATCTCTTATCTTTTCACCCAATAGTCTTTCTATCATCCCTTCCTAGTGCTCAGAACTCTATACATATTTGTTAGATAAATGAATTAACATTTAAAACCTGGGGAAGGACAGGCATGGTGACTCACACCTGTAATCCCAGCACTTTAGGAGGACGAGGCAGGAGTATCACGAGGTCAGGAGTTCGAGACCAGCCTGATCAACATGGTGAAACTCCATCTCTCCTAAAAAAAAAAAATACAAAAATTAGCTGGGTGTGGTGGCGCGTGCCTGGAATCCCAAATACTCGAGAGGCTGAGGTAGGAGAGTCACTTGAACCCAGGAGGCGGAGGTTGCAGTGAGCCAAGATTGTGCCACTGCACTCCAGCCTGGGTGACAGAGTGAGACTGCATCTAAAAACAAAAACAAAAACAAAAACAAAACAAAGAACAACAACAAAAAACCCCTGAGAAGTGTGCATATCATTTCTGTAATCTTTTTTCAGGAGAGGTTGAGAAAATATAAAGTACTATGACTAGTTGGCCACTGGAGGTCACTATTATTTCACAAAAGGAGAACTTGCTACTCTTTCAAAAAAAAAAAAAAAAAAAAAAAAGCCTAATCCTATTTTAAAAATCCAAGACAAATGGTAATAATAGTTGTTATATAACATTTACTGATTTCACAAGGCTTTAGGAATTACAACTATAGAAAGCTCATCCTTAGTGTATTAACATTTATCAAACATTCTGCTGAACTGAATAGTCAAATTTTTCTGTGACATTTCTGCTCATTTATCATTACCATTTCATTTTTGCAGTGTACAGATAGTGGAAGTGTTAATAGATAAGGTTCTTTCCTCAAAGTTATGCCTACCCTACCTGCCACCACCCAACCAATATTGTTATATTCCAAGGAAGAACTATCAGTATTTCCTGGGAGTATAATTTGTGAGACACTTAGAACTCAAACCCTCTTTTTACCTGAACCATCCTTCCAATTTATTCACAGATAATCTGAAATGTCACCATTAGTTCTTCATTCCTTTTTATTAAGTTTATGTTACCATCTTGAGGGTGCTTTGAAATGGCAGTTCCCAGCTTGGTGTTCTTCAAAATATGTACGGTGTGAATCATTTCATTAAAGGAAGTGTTTCTCAGTCAAGTCAATCTGGAAAATGCTGCAAACTGCAGCCCCTATTTAGAGCTAGAAAACCACATTATCACTTTAACTGAAGAGAAGTTCAACAGCTGGTATTATTTTGGTTAACAAACTGTTTCCAAATATTTGACCAGAGGTCGGTAAACTTTCTCTGTAAAGAACTGGATAAGAAAATGTTTTAGGCTTCGTGGGTCATCTAGGGTCTCTGTTGGAGCTACTTTCATTTGCCATTGTAGCTTGAAAGTGGCTTTGGACAACATGTAATCAGTGAATGTGGCTGTGTTCCAACAAAACTTAGTTTATAGACACTGAAATTTGACATTAATATATTTTTCACATCATGAAATATTATTCTCCTTTTGCTTTTCCCCAAACAATTTAAAATCTAAAAACTCTCAGCCATATGAGTTTTGTACATAGCTCACAATCTCCACCAAAACAAGCAGTGGACAAGATTTGGGCTGTGGTCTAGAGTTTACTGATGCTTGATTGGTTTTTATTTATTTATTTTTTTTGGATAGGGCCTTGCTGTGTCACCCAGGCTGGAGTGCAGCGGTGCAATCATGGCTAACTGCAGCCTCCACTTTCTGGGCCCAAGTGATCCTCCCACTGCAGCCTCCCAAGTAGCTGGGACTACAGCTGTATGTGACCACGCCTGGCTAATTTTTGTATTTTTTTGTAAAGGCAGGGTTTTGTCATGTTGCCCAGGCTGATCTACAACTTCGGGGTTCAAGTGATCCACCCACCCTCCCAAGTGTTGGTATTACAGGTGTGAGCCACTGCATCCAGCCTATCTTTCTTCTTTCTAATTTGTTCATGTAATATTTCAGCCATTGTGAAATGCCAATGCTTACTGGTGTTTTTTTTTTTTTCTTTTTCAAACTCCCTACTTTCATCTGTTAAAATTCGCAATAATTGTGATAATTTTGCAACAATCCTTGATTCCCAAAGGTTCTACAGCTGTGATTCTAGAAGCTCCACCCCAGGTTATCAGCAGTGGGGTCACCTGGCACCTGGTAAGAAATGCAAATTGTCAGGGCCCACCCCAGAACTACTGAGCTGGTTCAGCAATCTGTGTTTTCACAAGTCTTCCAGGGTATTCTGATGCATGCTAAAACTTGAAAAATCACTGTTAGATAGCTCCAATCAAAATTTTAACATACTATAAGATAAGGAAAGGAAAGAAAATGAAAGTTATCATAGGTTATTTGGCTAAAGGCAAATCAACTGTTACAAGAATAAGTATGGAAAGAAGCCTGTAGGAATGAAGTGACTGAAGGAAATAGAAATCTACATAACTGGGGAAATGCTGGTTGGTATTGACAGAAGTAGGCTTCAGAAGGTGGGTAATAACAAACTCCTCCAAGCTAAAGGAACATGTTCTAACCCAATGCAAGGAAGCTAAGAATCTTGATAAAAGGTTACAGGAACTGCTAAATAGAATAACCAGTTTAGAGAAGAACATAAATGACCTGTGGAGCTGAAAAGCACAGCATGAGAACTTCGTGAAGCATACACAAGTATCAATGGCCAAATTGATCAACCAGAAGAAAGGATAATAGAGATTGAAGATCAATTTAATGAAAAAAAAAAAAGCATGAAGACAAGATTAGAGAAAAAAGAATTAAAAGGAATAAACAAAACCTCCAAGAAATATGGGACTGTGTGAAAAAACCAAACCTATGTTTGGCTGGTGTGTGAAAAGTGACAGGGAGAATAGAACCAAGTTAGAAAACACTCATCAGGATATTATACAGGAGAACTTCCCTAGCCTCCCAAGACAGGCCAACATTCAAATTCAGGAAATACAGAGAAGACTACAAAGATACTCCTCAAGCAAAGCAACCCCAAGGTACATAATCATCAGCTTCACCAAGGTTGAAATGAAGGAAAAAATGTTATGGGCATCCAGAGAGAAAGGCTGGGTTACCCACAAAAGGAAGCCCATCAGACTAGCAGCAGATCTCTGTGCAGAAATCCTGAAAGCCAGAAGAGAGTGGGGGCCAATATTCAACATTCTTAAAGAAAAGAATTTTCGACCCAGAATTTCATATCCAGCCAAACTAAGCTTCATAAGTGAAGGAGAAATAATATCCTTTACAGACAAGCAAATCCTGAGACATTTTGTCACCATCAGGCTTGCCTTACAAGAACTCCTGAAGGAAGCACTAAATATGAAAAACCAGCAGTAGCCACCAGAAAAACATATGAAAATGTAAAGACCATTGACACTATAAGAAACTGCATCAACTAATGCGCAAAATAACCAGCTAACGTCATAATGACAGAACCAAATTCACACATAACAATATTAACCTTAAATGTAAATAGGCTAAATGTCCCAAAATAAAAGACACAGACTGGCAAATTGGATAAAGAGTAAAAACTCATCAGTGTGCTGTATTCAGGAGACCCATCTCACATGCAAAGACAGACATAGCCTAAACATTAAAGGATGGAGTAATAATTACCAAGCAAATGAAAAGCAACAAACAGCAGGGATTGCAATCCTAGTCTCCAATAAAACAGACTTAAAACCAACAAAGATGAAAAAAGGCAAAGAAGGGCATAACATAATGGTAAAGGGATCAGTGCAATAAGAAGAGCTAACTACCCTAAATATATATGTACCCACCACAGGAGCACCCAGATTCATAAAGTAAATTCTTAGAGACCTACAAAGATACTTGGACTCCCACACAATAATAATGGGAGACTTTAATACCCCACTGTCAATATTAGACAGATCAACGAGATAGAAAATTAACAAAGATATTTAGGACTTGAACTCAGCTCTGGACCAAGCAGACCTAATAGACATCTACAGATCTCTCCACCCAAAATCAACAGAATATACATTTTTCTTAACACCACATCACACTTATTCTAAAATTGACCACATAATTGGAAGTAAAACACTCCTCAGCAAATGCAAAAGAACAGAAGTCATAACAAACAGTCTCTCAGACAACAGTGCAATCACATTAAAACTCAAGAGGAAAAAATTCACTCAAAATCGCACAACTACATGGAAACTGAACAACCTGCTTCTGAATGACTACTGGGTAAATAACAGAATTAAGGCAGAAATAAGTTCTTGGAAGCCAATGAGAACAGAGATACAATGTACCAGAATCTCGGGGGCACAGCTAAAGCAATGTTTATAGGGAAACTGATAGCACTAAATGCCCACAGGAGAAAGCAGGGAAGATCTAAAATTGACACCCTAACATCACAATTCAAAAAACTAGAGAAGCAAGAGCAAAGAAATGCAAAAACTAGCAGAAGACAAGAAATAACAAAGATCAGAGAAGAATTGAAGGAGATAGAGACATGAAAAATCCTTCAAAAAATCAAGGACTCCAGGAGCTGGTTTTTTGAAAAGATTAACAAAATAGATAGACTACTAGCCAAACTAATAAAGAAGAAAAGGGAGAAGAATTAAATAGACACACAAAAAAAATGATAAAGGGGATATCACCACTGATCCCACAGAAATACAAACTACCGTCAGCGAATACTATAAGCACCTCTATGGAAATAAACTAGGAAATCTAGAAGAAATGGATAAATTCCTGGCCACATACACCCTCCCAAGACTAAACCAGGAAGAAGTCGAATCCAATAATACGTTCTGAAATTGAGGCAGTAATTAATAGCCTACCAACCAAAAAAAGCCCAGGACCAGACGGATTCACAGCTGAATTCTACCAGAGGTACAAAGAGGAGCCAGTATCATTCCTTTGGAAACTATTCTAAACAGGAAAAAGAGGGACTCCTCCCTAACTCATTTTCTGTTCATCCTGATACCACAACCTGGCAGAGACACAACAGAAAAGGAAAAAGGCTAATATCCTTGCTGAACATTGATGCAAAAATCTTCAATAAAATACTGGCAAACCAAATCCAGCAGCACATCAAAAAGCTTATCCATTCACTATCAAGTCACCTTCATCTGTGGGATGCAAGACTGGTTCAACATACGCAAATTAATAAACATAATCCATCATATAAACACATCCAATGACAAAAACCACATGATTATCTCAATAGATGCAGAAAAGACGTTTGATAAAATTCAACACCTTTCCATGCTAAAAACACTCAATAAACTAGGTATTGATGGAAAATATCTCAAAATAATAAGAGCTATTTATGCCAAACCCGGAGTCAATACAATACTGAATGGGCAAAAGCTAGAAGCATTCCCTTTGAAAACTGGCACAAGACAAGGATGTCCTCTCTTACCACTCCTATTAAACATAGTATTGGAAGTTCTGACCAGGGAAATTAGGCAAGAGAAAGAAACAGGGTATTCAAATAGGAAGAGAGGAAGTTAAATTATCTCTGTTTGCAGATGACATGATTATATATTCAGAGAACCCCATTGTCTCAGCCCAAAATCTCCTTAAGCTGATAAGCAACTTCAGCAAAGTCTCAGGATACAAAATCAATGTGCAAAAATCACAAGTATTCATGTAGAACAATAACAGACAAGCAGAGAGCCAAATCATGAGTGAACTTCCATTCACAGTTGCTGCAAAGAGAATAAAATACCTAGGAATACAACTTACAAGGGATGTGGAAGACCTCTTCAAGGAAAACTACAAACCACTGCTCAAGGAAAAAGAGAGGACACAAACAAATGGAAAAACATTCCATGCTCATGGATAGCAAGAATCAATATCATGAACATGGCCATACTGCCCAAAGTAATTTATAGACTCAATGGGATTCCTATCAAGCTACCATTGACTTTCTTCACAGAATTAGAAAAATCTACTTTAAATTTCATATGGAACCAAAAAAGAGCACATATAGCCATGACGCTTTTAAACAAAGAACAAAGCCGGAGGCATCATGCTACCTGATTTCAAACTGTACTACAAGGCTACAGTAACCACAACAGCATGGTACTGGTACCAAAACAGATATATAGACCAATGGAAGAGAACAACAACCTCAGAAATAACACCACACACTTACAACCATTTGGTCTTTGACAAACCTTACAAAAGAAACAATGGGGGGAAAATTCCCTATTTAGTAAATGGTGTTGGGAAAACCGGCTAGCCATATGCAGAAAACTAAAACTGAACCCCTTCCTTACACCTTATACAAAAATTAACTCAAGATGGATTAAAAACTTAAATGTAAGACTTAAAACCATAAAACTCCTAGAAGAAAACCTAGGAAATACCATTCAGGACATAGGCCTGGGCAAAGACTTCATGACTAAAACACCAAAAGCAATGGCAACAGAAACCAAAATTGACAAATGGGATCTAATTAGACTAAAGAGCTTCTGCACAGTAAAAGAAATCATCCTCAGAATGAAAAGGCAACCTACAGAATGGGAGAAAATTATTGCAATCTATCCATCTGACAAAGGGCTAATATCCAGAATCTACAAGGAACTTAAACAAATTTACAATAAAAAAAACAAACAACCCCATCAAAAATTGGGCAAAGGATATGAACAGGCACTTCTCAAAAGAAGAGATTTATGCAGGCAGCAAACATATGGAAAAAAGCTCATCATCACTGGTCATTAGAGAAATGCAAATCAAAACCACAGTGCGATACCATCTCACACCAGTTAGAATGACGATCATTAAAAAGTCAGAAAACAACAGATGCGCGAGAGGATGTGGAGAAATAGGAATGCTTTTACACAGTAGGTGGGATTGTAAGTTAGTTCAACCGTTGTGGAAGACAATGTGGCAATTCCTCAAGTATCTAGAACCATAAATACCATTGGACCCAGCAATCCCATTACTGGGTATATACCCAAAGGATTATAAATCATGCTACTATAAAGACACATGAATGGGTTTGGTTATTGCAGCACTATTCACAATAACAAAGACTTGGAACCAACCCAAATGCCCATCAATAATAGACTGGATAAAAAAAATGTGGCACATATACACCATGGAATACTATGTAGGCATAAAACTGGATGAGTTCACATCCTTTGCAGGTACATGGATGAGGCTGGAAATCATCATTCTCAGCAAAGTAACACAGGAACAGAAAACCAAACACTGCATGTTCTCACTCATAAGTGGAAGTTGAACAATGAGAACACATGGACACAGGGAGGGGAACATCACACACCGGGGCCTGTCAGGGGGTGTGGAATTAGGGGAGGGATAGCATTAGGAGAAATACCTAATGTAGATGATGGGTTGATGGGTGCAGCAAACCACCAGGGCACATGTATACCTATGTAACAAACATGAATGTTCTGCACATGTATCCCAGAACTTAAAGTATAATAATAATTTTTAAAAAGCCTTTGGTGGACTATTGAGAAGGCAGGATTGTATTTTGCAGTGTGAGAAGGATATGACATTTGGAGGGGCCAGAGGCAGAATTATATGATTTGAATCTGTGTCTCTGCCCATATCTTATGTTGAATTGTAATTCCTCGTGTTGGATGTGGGGCCTGGTGGGAGGTGATTAGGTCATGGGGGTGATTTCTAATTGTTTAGCCCCATCCCCTCTTGGTACCGTGTGGCATGTGAGTTCTCATGAGATCTGGCTGTTTAAAAGTGTGTGGCACCTCCGCCTTTTTCTCTTCTTCCTGCTCTGGGCACGTAAGATGCGTCTACTTCCCATTTACCTTCTGCCATGATTGGAAGTTTCCTGAGGCCTCCCCAGGAGCTAAGCAGATGCCAGCATCATGTTTACTGAATAGCCTGAGGAACCATGAGCCAGTTAAGCTTCTTTTATTTATAAATTGCCCAGTCTCAGGTATTCTTTATAGCAGATAACTGACAAATATAATCAATACATAACTATTCTTAGGTAGTTTTTAATAATTATAGTTTGGCAAAGAATCAGAGTAATTCTTTAGGAAGGAGAAACAAAATACCCACATGTTGAGAAACAGGAAAAGGTCCAAGAATCACAATAAAAAGTTAATTTTTAATTTTAAAGAAGAATGCCTGACATGGGCTTCATCTTCATTTGGCTGATCTATTCAGGTTTGAGTTCACTTTAAGTTATTTTACTAAATTTAACTTTCTAATTGTTTATTATTCTACTCATTTTCATCTTTTAGGTCTAGCCCTTGTTTTGTTGTAATATTTGCCATTCTTTTTTTACGTTTATGAAGTCAATTATAGTTCTGCTACTTTTACAAGAACAATTTAGCCGATCAGAGTCATGAGCCATTTAACACATTTTTTTCTAATCTCTTTGACCTCAGAGGTCCTCACCTCCTAAAATTCCATGACTCTACAATTTCTAATTTGTGCTGTAGTCTAGAAATCCCAAGAAGAAAAATATAGGAAATGGATGAATTTATTCAGAAAAGCCTTTTAGAAATAAGAATCCCAACGTTAATATTTATCTTGCACTAAACTAAACATGCATCTAGACTTAGGGATGGTTCACTGCTCGTATAATTAAGATAATGTTACAGAACTATGGAATCATGAGTCTGCAAATGAAAAGAAATGGAGATACTGAATCAAATTTAGACTTAATGAGCCTTTTCAGACTTCATCATGTTAACATATTCCATTATTATAAATATTTGTAATGGTTATAAGTCAGATGATATACAACATATTGGTGAATGCTCTTTGGACCAAGTAGCTTGTAATTTCTCAGTTATTTTGAGGAAGTTTATCATATAGATGACATGTACTCCATGTCTTGGGGCACCTATAGATGATTTTTTATTGGAACATGAATCACCACATAATGTTTGAATAGCTGAAGGTTGCCTCTACATTATCAGAGCTGTCAAAATCCATTTTTTACGTAACAGATTAAAAGCAATAAAAAGCAACTCTTTTAATTTGCATTGTTATTTCTATTATTCTGATATAATTCTTATTCTGCTTAGAAAATGAAATCTATTAGAATTTTTTTTCTGTCTCTGCAAAGGAGAGTCTATCATTCAAGCAGTCAAAATGACTCTGGTTATTTTTTCTGAGATAGGGTCATAACTTTCATTTCGACCTCTGAAATTATACATCCATTATAGTGGAAGTGTTAGATAGGCTACCATTCAGAGATACTAAAACGGTCAATAAACAATCTCATTCTGGAAATGACCACAGAAAGCCAACGGTAAATCACCTCCTATGTCAACTGGCTTCAGTGTGTTCCAGAGAATAATTTAACATTCACTCCTGCAAGAACATGATTGTTATAAGAGTGGTGTCAAAAGGACAGCAGTGTCTCCACTGTGACTACTTCCACCTGGTTGGATAAGTTTGGGTCCAAGATGTGAGGCACCAAGGCTGATTTTTAGTCCATAACACGTATTAATGCACAGTACATCCAAGGCCTGTGCTAGAAACTGAGAACACAAAGAAGAACACAAGATAATCTTTCTCCAAGGAAATCACAGACTTCTGGACAAGAGAAGAATGCAAAATTGTAATTGCAATGCAGTCATGTTAAGGTTATAATGGATATATACACAGTCTTTTTAGAAAGCAAGGAGAAAGAGCTTCCAACATAGAGTTGTAAAGAATAACTTGTAAAAGAAGGAGGCTTAGATAATAAAGATTACCTTTCCCCTCCAGCCCACACTGCATGGTCTATGTGCCCAGTCAGTAGCAGAATCAGGACTGGACCCTAGATCTTCTCATGCTTCCCAGAGAACTTTCCACTAACAGCCATACCTCTTGGGAGAAATTATCCTTTTTTACAGTGGTCTACGTGAGTATCGGACCCTATAGTGGATTCTCTTTATTTGTAAGTTACATAAAACACATTTGATCTGCGTGTGTGTGCACGCACCCATGTGTGGATGCATCTATGAGAGAGAGACAGAAAGAGAGAGAGAAAGAGAGAGAGAAGGTGGGGATTCTTACTACTTACTAGTGAGTGAGCACAGAATGGGGGAACTGAATCTATTACCTCAGTTAGTCTTAGTTTCCTCTGAGGGATGCTTGAAGACATTCTCTAGGCACAGAGATGAATGCTACTTTTGAGCTCCCACTTCAACTTCAGTTGAATGTACTACAATGTATCCATGGCCCACATTATACACAATTTGTATATAGATACATGTCCATGTACATACAGCACAACTGAACTGAATTCAACTTGACTAGTTGACATAGGTTTTCTTTTGTAGATGTTTAATTAAATGGTGTTATGTTCCTCCCTTCCCATATTTTGGAGCCAATGATTTTCTTCAGATTTCAGATACATCCCAAAGCCCCCTTGAAGACCTTGTCACCGGTAGGCATTGTGCCTGTCATAGGTGCTTCTCATGTGAACGTCTGGCCATGCTTAGAGTAAGTTAAAAATATTTATACTTTTATATGCTCTTTTATATATACTGTATAATACTACATATATACATTTGTACCTATACATAAGATCAGTGTTTTGATTAGCTATTGCCACAACAATGCTCTCTAGAAAAGCACCACAACATTTCAGTAGCACACAGCAATAGGCTTTTATTCTTCCCTTACGAGTTTGCTGGTCAGCTGGTGCTTCTCTGCTTTAGACTGTGGCGCAGCTCAGTGGCTCTGCTCAATGTACTTCTCAGTCTTCTGGAACCGTGAGTTAGCTGGGGCATTTGCTTCTCATGATGCTGGCAGAGGTGCAAGAGGGCAAATAGAACTTATGAGATCTCTTATGACCTAAGCTTGGAGCTGGCCGAGTCCATTTTCTCTATATGTCATTAGCCAAAGCAAGGCGCACAGCTAAGCCCAAAGTCAAAAGGCAGGGCAGTGCACTCTTCACAGTGAGACTCTGGCAAGAGCATGAATGTGGATGGGGTGAAAAATTGGGATCAATAATTTATCTACATCTACTGAGTTACCCCCCTTCCCTATACACACATTTGCCATGCTTAATAAATGGTTTAAAATATTTTTGAGATATTATGGATTTAGCAGTTGACCTGAAAACCTGTACCCTGTACAAGACATGACTCAGCTGTACCTATAGCAGCTGGTGAGTCATGTGCCCATGATACCAAGTCACCTAGGTGAACTTCCAGAGTTGGAGATTTCTTTCTCTAGGCCTTAAATAACAACACTCACTTGAGCATTAATTACACTTGATTCAAAAGCTGCATTTATGAAAACTAGGATATTGCCGGGCACAGTGGCACATGCCTGTAATCCCAGCACTTTGAGAGGCCAAGGCGGGCAGATCACCTGAGGTCAGGAGTTCAAGACCAGCCTGGCCAACAGAGTGAAACCCCGTCTCTACTAAAAATACAAAAACTTAGCTGGGCATGGCGGCGGGTGCCTGTAATCCCAGTTATTAGGGAGCCTGAGGCAGGAGAATCGCCTGAACGCGGGAGGCAGAGGTTGCAGTGAGCCGAGATCGCACCATTGCACTCCAGCCTGGGCAACAAGAGCGAAACTCCGTCTTAAAAAAAAAGAAAAAAGAAAAAAGAAAAAGAAAACTAGAATATCCATCTTAATTTAAAGGAAAGTGCTACTGAAGACATGGTTTTCAAGAGAGACGCTACCTCCACCAGCTCATTGCCTTGAGGGATTCCAATGACTATTTCATTTGTATTAGACATCAGGTGTTTTGTCTGTAATGAGTCAGCCTTCTTTATAAGGCTTTCTCTTATTATTAGTTAATCCTTGATGCATTGATCAATTATCACCTGTTACATTCAGAACAGTAGCTTATATACTCACTTTATAGTGGGTGTCTTTTATAAAGTTTTGATTATGCATTTCTTTTCATTATACATACACTGTATGTTTGTCGCAAAAGTTAGAAAACAGAGATAAGCAAAAGAGAGATGAGCATTCTGTATTTTACAAACGTTATTTCAAACATTCCCCACAACAACCCTGAAAGGTAGAGATTTTTTGGTCCATTTGACAGAAGAGGAAATTGAGGAACAGTGAGATCAAGGAGTTCACCTAAGTTGACATAGTTGGTAAATGGCTGTCAGGATCTTCTGGCTCCGTAGCCAGTGCCTAAGTTTCAGTTTGCCCTCTTGCACCTCTGCCAGCATCACAAGAAGCAAATTCCCCAGCTAGCTCATGGCCCCAGGAGAAGACTGAGTACATTGAGCAGAGCCAGCCAACTGCCCTACAGTTGGCTAAATAGTGTTTTTACACTTTGGACAAGCCCTTTACTTGGAACTCCATGGTGTCTTTGCTTCTGTCAGTTTTAAATGAACACAAATAATAAATGTATTTTCAGTATAAAAATTTAAACAATTTAGAAATATTTCAAGTAAAAAGTGAAAGTTCTTGCTCAAAATTTTTATGTCTCATTCAACTTTTCTTCTCAGAAGTAACTGTTGTTATCAATTTGGTGTATATTTTCCTAGACCTTTTCTTATGATTTATAAATACAGTTTATGTGGATATGTTTCTACTTGTATGTGACAGTGTTCAGTGTTTGTACATTTTACAGCAGAGGAATCATATTATACCTGTTTTTTTTTTTTAACAATTTGCATTTTTTACCTAACATTATATTTTGGAGATGTTTCTGTGGTAAATTCTAGTTGACTTCAGCAGTAATTTCCCCATTCTTTATTGACAGGGGAATTGCTATTTGGGCATATGCTACCCAAAATAAAGTTGTATTTCCTGCTTTCCCTAACAGCTAGCTGTGGCTACTTGACTAAAGGCTGGGCAAAAAATGTGCATAAAAGTGTCTGAGACATCTCCCAGTTTCCTTCTTTAAGAAACAGCTGGTGTGTACTATTTGAGTCTCTTTCTTTGTCCCTTCCTCTATCCTTCTGTCTGTAATGTAGATGACACCATCATGAACCACAGTGCTGGGACCAGGCACACTGAGCAGTGAGACACAAAAGCCCAAGTGTTAATACCATGGAGTGCTGTACTAGTTCTGGTTCACTTTCCTCTGCTTGACAAAGACATGCATCTGAATTTTACTTAAGCCACTATTATTTTGAAGTTTTTTGTGACTTGCAACTGGCAATAATTCTAGAATTGCAGCAAATAGCAGAACCAGATCACGTTGACTGACTTAACAGAAGTAGTTGACTTGACAGAAGTAGTTAGGTGGTGAAGAGCAAAGGATCAGATATTTATTGGCTAGAAAGCACATGAGCCTTATTTGGTTCATCGGTCCCTACTCTGCCTTGAAAGGCAGACCACAAACTGATAAGAGGCTACAGGGTTGAAGGAAGAGGAAGAGAAACTGGATGATGTTAACAGAAGTGCTTCTTGCCGTCTGTAGCAAAGTCTCATTCAAGAGAGGTGAACACAGGCCAGAAAATCTAGGGAAAAGTTGGAAAAGAATATAGCTCTATTAAAAACAGCCTTTTCTGCCTGGCATCTGCAATCTCAGTTGTCTAAGTGGTTACCTAGAATCCTGTATAAGAAAAAAACAAACAAAAAAAAACTCTCTGTACCAACTCCAAATGAAGGAGTTGTAAACATTGATTCTGCAGTGGCAGCCTTAGCAGGAGATAACTGTGCTCCAACTCTTTTTAAATCACCTTCTGCTAAGAGTTTTCTGTTAGATGATGGAAACCAGCCTAGGGGCGAAAGATCCAGATCAAACTGGTTGTTTCAGAAGACCTCAAGGTGGCTAGTACCAAACTGAGAAAAAGGGAAAGGCAGAGTGCTGATGGTGGGAATGAACACATGAAAGTCTTCAGGCAATATAGCTTAGCCTGGAGCCAGATTGCCAGCATTAAGCCCACTCACTGTGCAACCTTGGGAAATTGCTTAATCTCTCCATTCCTCACAGATCTGTTGAGCTCCTATTATATTGCCAGGCACTATTCTTGGACTGAGGACAACATTGCAAACATAACAAAACAGAAAAATAAAAACAAGGTCCTTGCTGTCCAGAGTTTTGAGTTCTAGTGAGAAATGAGAGAATTATCAAGAAAACAAATTTAAAAGACAATTGTAATGACAAGATAATTTCAGATAGTAGAAAGTGGAAAAAAACTGAAGCAGGGTGATAGAGAGAGGGTTACCAGTAGCCGTAATATCCAAAGAAAAGTTCTGATTCTACATTGTTTCTAAAACCCATCTGCTTTAATGACTGCTGGGGTCTAAGAGGGCCTAAGACATTATCACTCTCCTCCATACTTGAGTTCAGAAGCTACTGAAAGATAAGGCAAAGAGGTCACGACTGATTGCACTCAGAAGATCAGATCTATTACTGAATGTTTTAGTTGGGGCTACTATAACTGTGTAGCTTAAAAACAACAGAAATCTATTTCTCACAGTTCTGGAGGCTGAAGTTCAAGATCAAGTGGCCAGAATGGTTAGGCTCTGGTGAAGTTCCTTTTGCTGGATGCAGATTGCTAACTTTTTGTTGTATACTCATGTGACACAGAGCAGAGAGGAGAAGCAAGCTCTCTTGTAATTCTATCTTTATTTTTTTGAGACAGGGTCTCACTCTGTCACCCAGGCTCAAGTGCAGAGGTGTGATCACAGTTCATTGCAACCTCAACCTCCTTGGCTCAAACAGTCCTCCCACCTCAGCTTCTCGAGTAGCTGAGACTACAAGCGCAAGTGCTACCATGGCGGGCTAATTTTTTTTTTTTGTATTTTTTGTAGAGACAGAGGATTTTACCATGTTGCCCAGGCTGGTCTTGAACTCATGGGCTCAAGTGATCCACCTGCCTCAGTCTCCCAAAGTGCCGAGATTACAGGCAGGAGCCACCACACCCAGACTCTTGTGGTTCTTGAAAGGGCACTAATCCCTTTCATGAGGGCTCCAACCTTACGGTATCATCTAATTCTAATTCCCTTCCAAAGGCCCAGCCTCCTACTACTATCACCTTGGGGGATAATGTTTCAACAACTGAATCCTGGGGGACACAGACATTCAGTGTTTAATCCTGAGAAAAACAAAATTTAAGTATATGACTTGGTGCCTTGCAAAAAATGAACTGTGGAATACTAAATCTCAGAATTAGAGTCCCATCCAGTCTTTAGTGGTATTGCTTTGTTACTTTTTTTAAATAAAAAAACTAAAGTTTAGCCACTCATCTAACAATAAAGCACAAAGCAGGTTAAAATCTGATGAAAAACACCCTTCACCACACAACTATGAATGATATTTTTAGTATCTTCAGAAATCTAATTTATAAATATTTCCTTGTCTTTTAACTTCATAACAGGCAAAATAACTTGTTTGGTGCCTTGTACTTTCAAAATTTTATGTCACCAGCTCAAAGCTTCTTAGTCTTTCAAGTTTTCTCCATTGAACATGCTCATGTCTGCTGGTTTTATTTTAATTTCAGTCAAAGATTAATAAAAATTTAAAATATAAAAAGTTATTCTACAATATCAATTTACACTTACATATGGAAACTAGGAATATCACAAAAGGGATAATATCATAGAACTTTGAAGTACACACTCCTACGAAAAGGAAGATTACAATGCTCACTTTAAAGTGGGTTTTTGGCTGGCCATGGTGGTTCACACCTGTAATCCCAGCACTTTGGGAGGCCAAGGCAGGATAATCGCTTGAGGCCAAGAGTTTGAGACCAACCTGGGCAACATAACAAGACCCTGTCTCCTAGAAAAACCAAAACAAAACAACAAAAAAAACAGGTGTGGTGACAAGAACCTGTAGTCCTAGCTGATCAGGAGGCTGAGGTGGGAGAATCCCTTGAACCCAGGTGTTCCAGGCTACAGTGAGCAGTAATCACATTACTGTACTCTAGCCCTGGCAACAGTAAGACCTTGTCTCTAAAAAAAAAGTGTATTTCTGATTCCTTCCAGTGAACCCAATATAGAGATTGGAAAGTCTAGTCCTGGGTCTTTGCTGCTCCATTCTGATACATCCTAAGCCCAAGTTCATGTTTCTACTGAGGCTAGATGAGTTTGGCAGTGTGCCAGAATTACACATTAGGTACATTGGTGTAGAATATAAATTTGATTCTTTCTCTCTCTCTCAACATTTTAGATACTTGAAAATACAGGGCATTATTGATTCTCTCTCTCTCTCTCTCCCTCAGCGCAGCCTGCAATGTACATTAATATCAGGCCTGAAACTATGGCCTAGAGCATTTTATTATCCTGGAATGTCAAACTTTCCTAGGAAGAGAATTTTTCTTAAGGAGAATTCCCACAATCCAGGTGCATGTACTGACATTCCCTTTCCTGGGTATATTATTTTTCACACTCAGTTCTTGTTCTGTTTTCTCTGACATTATAGGAGAAAATTGATGGAACAGAATAAATTAAGAGCCCTGGTGCTTTATCATCTTAACCGTTCAGCTCATTTCATTGAAACCTTGGGGAGGCCAGGAGGTGCTCATGGATAACTCCCTTAGAGAAAAGAACTTTTTGTTTGTATGTTTTTGTTTACTTTTATGTTCAATTTACCATAAAGAATCTCATACTGTTATAGTGCTGAATAAATAAAAAAACCCAATAGCAAATACAGTAATTAAGGTTTTGGGGGATATGACAGCTTTACACTTTAGAAATTAAACTGTAATATTATATCTCAAAATATCTATAAAACTGACAAAACTGGTCAATTTGATTAGCAGGAAGTAAACTAAAAATTTCTAGATTTCATTAAACCCCCTAGAATGTAGCATTGAAACAAGTACTTAGGAAAGTTGTAGGAATTCGCTTTTTGGAGTTGTCTGAAAAAGGATTTCTTTCTTTTAGGAGGATAAGGACTGAACATTAGACAGAATGTTTTCTCAATGTCTGTTGCAACCTCCGAGTATGTGTGTGCATGCATGCACATGCTATTTTCTCTAATTACAGAACAGAATTTCTCTAATTCTCTTGAATTAACAATGCTGGCATAACGGAGTCTTTTTACCTGACTTGTGATGCAAAGCTATATCAAGGTTAAAATAATAATTTTGTAGATGAGTAGTGAAACAGCAATATTCATGCTTCAGATTTAAAGAATTTGAGTTCCCTGTACACTTTATTTTTTTTCCATGTGAGAGGTACGTTGAGAAGAACAAGTTTTGAAAGAATTTTAGTGCAAAAGAGTGGGTGCCACTTCTCAGTTGCAAAAAATTATCAGCTAAGATTCCCACTTTTCCTTCACATACTGTCCTTAGCTTAAAGAAGACAAGTTCTCTAGGGTTAGTGGGGGAGTGGGAGGTGGGTAGGATGGAGACACAGCCAAGCTTGAAATGGTGCTGACAAGGGCCAGGGCAGGTGGGATCCATGTGGATGCTAGTTTATGTTCTCCAACTGCTTCTTAATGTCAAGTTCAATATTGTTCATGTTGAATGATGTATTTTTGCTACAGTGGAGGTATTCCTGCAAAGCTGAGTATGACTAGAATATGTACTCCTCCCTCCCAGAATGTTGGCTCTTCATTTGACTAACACCTGATCATTCTTCAGGTCTAAGCTCAATGCAACTTTCTCTAGGAAAGCTTACGTGACTCCTAAATCTAAATTAGGATCCCATTACATTTTTCTCTCTTAGGACCCTGTTTCTTTCCTTCAGAGAAATATATGTATAGAAATAAATGTAAATGTAGAAGAATATAATGCATTATTACATATTAAGATCTCTTATTTGTTAAAAGTTTCTCTCCCACTTTCGACCACATGCTCTTGCTGGGCAAGCACCATATCTCAAGAGCGTAGCACCTGGTAGTTGATTGGTAGACAGTCAATTAGTATTTCCTGAGTTAATAAATCTGTAACTGTGTTCTCACTTTCTCTCCTGGAATTTGTCAGATTCTTTGACTTCATTTCTAATCAACTTTCTATTGGCATTATTCCTTGACAATTTAGGTTGCGTTTCATACTTTGTTCATTGTCAAGGGAATTTAATATTTAAAGGAGTTCAATAGTGATTTGTTTTGTAAAGAAATGGTCATTTCATTGTATAAATATTCCGTTTTCTTTTGAAGGCAAAATTTATTTTCTCACAAATACTGTCTGGTTTTTGGGCTTTACACTGCTAGGACAGTGTCCTTTCACAACTGCTTAAACCCGTTCGTATTTCCATACAGGCGCTTTCACCTTATGTCACTCCCACAACACGATTTAATGAGATTTGGGGAGATTTGTTTCCTGATTTGTTTCCTTTTTGCTTCTGGATGGCCACAGACAGAAATCTGGTTCAGGGCAACCTCTAGATAAGCAATAGCTATCAGGCCAGAGCCCTCCAGCTGCTGCTCAATCCGTATGCAATACCGTGCCGCAGGGGAAAGATTAGACAGATTAATTAGTACTCATTACTGTGGAGCCAGAAGATCTCCTCTTAGTATGACAAAACATAATAAAAGCCATCACACAGTGGGCTCAACTAGTCAGAAAGATGGGGCTTCACACCCCAGATGCACACACTCTAGCATTCTCTATCCTGGGAAACAAAACTAAGCTAAATAAACAAACCAAGAAACCTTTATTTGGCTCTCCTGTTACCTCTGGTAACCATCCCATTAATCTTTTTTCCTTTTATTCACAGCACCTCAAATAATTTGGTATCTATTTGGAACGCATTCTTCTCCAAATAACAGACTGTCTGATCATTGTTTATACTGGAGATGATTTTTCTCACCTAACAAGAAATCTGGAGGTGGTTGTTTGCTGATGTTTATTCAGTGGCTCACAGAGTGAGGTCTTTGAGTTGGTGTCTCTGATTCTCATGGTTCTTTCCACATGGCTGTCAGAGCACAAGCAATCCCAGCAGCTTATTCTCACACACCCATGTTCAAATTCAGATAGCGGAAGAAACAAGCAGAGAACTTATACCTCATTTTCTTCCCCTTTAACCAGGAATAAGGAACATCCTTCAAAGGAGTCCCAGTTTCCTTTGCCTTCTCTTACGTTTCATTGGCAAGAACTGGGTTTCATGGCTACCCCAGCTAAAAAATAATAATAATAATAAGTAATAGATTTTCCAACCCTTCTGTCTGTAGGTGACAGAGAATAGATAAGGGAATTGGAGATGTTTTTTGAATAGGTACAAAAAGGTCTGCAATAGATTCTGATCTGGAACTTGGCTTTGTCTTTTGCAATCTCATTTATTATAGTATCAAAACTGCATTATTGGTGGTGACGTTCTCTTCAAACTTTAATATATCCCTTTTCTCTGTTTGGTGCCATATTACTCATTTGAATTTCCTAAAAATTAATGACATGCAATGAGCAAATCACACATGGATATGGTACATTAAGCAGATAAGCAGAACATGTGATATTTTCAAAAGACTACATCTTTTTTTTTCAAATACTTTTCTCCCCATTCCCCCACTAGAGTGTTGTTTTTCTTTTTCCATGGACCTTTCTCAGGTACTGCAATTCCTAGAGTAATAAATGTAGATGTTTACACTATGCTACAGTATATTTTTATTTATACAGATAAAGCAAGAATCAGTAATTTCATAATTTGGGATATTCAAGGGAATCATTATGGTGAGTTTTTTTGTATGTATTATTCTTTGAAAAGGTGATATGAGATAGAAAGTCCCCAACTTTTCTAAAATACACATTTTAATAAAAATCTGCCTATGCTAGAGATGTTATCATATACTAGTAACTCTTCACTCAATCACAGTCCTTCGGGGTTTATTCATCAACTCATAGCATATAATCTATTACTGACTTTCTGCTTGTGGTACCTGAAGTTACCCAGTGCTGCTGAAGGGCAAGTGGATTCACATTCACTTCACTAAGAATGAAAAGAAAAAAATGGACAGATGTTCTTGGTAATGGTTGGCATTTCAGTATGTAATGCATAGAGTTACCTAATATGTTAGCCTTTCACATGAAAGAAAGAAAATAGAATCCATATAATATTCCTATAATTGTGACTAGTTGAAGAAATTGATTGACCTGAACTACTTAAAGTTTTTTCATCTATACATAATTAATAACAAATGCATTCTGAAAGCTGAGCAATGTTTTTTGAAATTCATTTATTTGATAGTCTTCATTTGACCTCTTTGAAAATATCCTGCAGCTCTGCTTTTTTGTTTGCTTATTTGATTGGGCACGAGCAATCACTCATGCATAGAAATTCCTACTAACTTACTCAGTGACACTTTCTCTTTTGCATACAATTTTTAATGTCATCAAATTTTCATGCTATATCATCTACAAATATGAAGACTGTGCTCATTTAAACAGAGTTTAGTGTTCAAATAAAATACACAGCAAAGTTTATCTGACACATATTTAATGATGTGCATAATTGTTATTGTGCTACATGGTAATTGGGCATAAATGGTAAACCACTCATGTCATAGCAATGGAAAATATATTCATACAGACAGACCCAGCGTTTTCATATTCAACAGTGTGAAGTAACTGGAAGTGGGGGAAATGAGAATGGGGATGTAGCTTGACTGGTTTATTTACCTATTACCTTCTAGCTCTATCAGCTCCAACCTGAGAAGAGGTATCTGGAATCTCAAGGTTTTTCCTACATTGATTTTCCCAGGATTTAGATGGACTAACATGAGCTTGGGCTTCTGAAGCACTTAGACGTGAGTCTTCTGTGTTGATTATTTTAAAAGAAAAGAGACTCATTAAAGGACTAGGGTGTCAGACAACTGGTGAGAGAAAGAAGACTTTTCCACATATAATTTTCTTGGCATAAGACCCCGAGAAGCAGTGGCTCATTATGGTTTTGTGTAGAGAAGTCAGAGTTTGTGTACTTATCTTTAGAGGGTTACATATTACCAGTCAGGGTGTGGAGGACACTTCATAAGCTTAGGTGATCATGGTGGTAGACCTGTTATTATTGACTCAGTAGGTATGGTAGGCAGAATTCTAAGACTGTCCCCAATTATCCCCATGATTCCTGCCCCACTGGTATATATGCCTTATGTAATCACTTTCCGTTGAATGAGAGAAAAACCTGTGAATATGATAGAATATTATTTCTGTAATTAGGTTACAATATGAGGCAAAAGTAAGATAATTTGGCAGATGCAATTAAGGTCCCTAATCAGTTGATTTTTAAAGAAATGTCCTCAAGATTTTATTTTATTTCATTTTATTTTTATTTTTATTATACTTTAAGTTCCACCATACATGTGCAGAATGTGCAGGTTTTTTACATAGGTATACATGTGCCATGGTAGTTTGCTGCACCCGTTAACCTGTCATCTAAGTTTTAAGCCCTACATGCATTAGGTATTTCTCCTAATGCTATCCCTCCCCTTGCCCCAAACCCCCCGACAGGCCCCAGTGTGTGATATTCCCTTCCCTGTGTCCATGTGTTCTCATTGTTCAACTCCCATTTATGAGTGAGAACATGCACTGTTTGGTTTTCTGTTCCTGTGTTAGTTTGCTGAGAATGATGGTTCCCAGCTTCATCCATGTCCCTGCAAAAGACATGAACTCATTCATTTTTATAGCGGCCGAGTATTCCATGGTGTATATGTGCCACATTTTCTTTAGCTAGTCTATCATTGATTGGCATTTCGGTTCGTTCCAAGTGTTTGTTATTGTAAATAGTGCTGCAATAAACATACGTGTGCATGTGTCTTTATAGTAGAATGATTTATAATCCTTTGGGTATATACCCAGTAATGGGATGGCTGGGTCAAAAGGTATTTCTGGTTCTAGATCCTTGAGGAATTGTCACACTGTTTTCCACAATGGTCAAACTAATCTACACTCCCACCAACAGTGTAAAAGCGTTCCTATTTCTCTGCATCCTCTCCAACACATGTTGTTTCCTGAATGTTTAATGATCACCATTCTAACTGGCATGAGATGGTATCTCATTGTGATTTTGGTTTGCATTTCTCTAATGGCCAGTAATGATGAGCCTCCTTCCATGTTTGTTGGCTGCATAAATGTCTTCTTTTGAGAAGTGTCTGTTCATATCCTTTGCCCAGTTTTTGATGGAGTTTTTTTTTTCTTGTAAATGTGTTTAAGTTCTTTGTAGATTCTGGATGTTAGCCCTTTGTCAGATGGAATAGATTGCAAAAGTTTTCTCCCATTCTGTAGGTTGCCTGTTCACTCTGATGATAGTTTCTTTTGCTATGCAGAAGTTCTTTAGTTTAATTAGATCCCATTTGCCAATTTTGGCGTTTTTGTTTTTTTTTTTTTTGAAATTGCTTTTGGTATTTAAATCATGAAGTCTTTGCTCATGCCTATGTCCTGAATGGTATTGCCTAAGTTTTCCTGTAGGATTTTTTTGGCTTGAGGTCTTATGTTGAAGTCTTTAATCTACCTTGAGTTAATTTTTTATATAAGGTGTAAGGAAGGGATCCCGATTCAATTGTCTGCATATAGTTAGTCAGTTCTTCCAACACCATTTATTGAATAGGGAATCCTTTCCCTATTGCTTCTTTTTGTCAGGTTTGTCTAAGATCAGATGGTTGTAGATGTGTGGCATTATTTCTGAGGCCTCTGTTTGTTCTGTTCCATTGGTCTATATATCTGTTTTTTTTTTGTTGTTGTTGTTTTGTTTTTTTTTTACCAGCACCATGCTGTTTGGTTACTGTAGCCTCGTAGTACAGTTTGGAGTCAGGTAGCATGATGTCTCCAGGTTTGTTCTTTTTGCGTATTATTGTCTTGGCTATATGGGCTCTTTTTTGGTTCCATATGAATTTTTTTTTTTTTAATTCTGTGAAGAAAGTCAATGGTAGCTTGATGGGGATAGCTTTGAATCTATAAATTACTTTTGGCAGTATGGCCATTTTCACGATATTGAATTTTCCTCTCCATGAGCATGGAATGTTTTTCCACTTGTTTGTGTCCTCTCTTATTTCTTTGAGCGGTGGTTTGTAGTTTTCCTTGAAGAGGTCCTTCACGTCCCTTGTAAATTGTATTCCTAGGTATTTTATTCTCTTTGTAGCAATTATGAATGGAAGTTCACTCATGATTTGGCTCTCTGCTTGTCTATTATTGGTTTATATGAATGCTTGTGATTTTTGCACATTGATTTTGTATCCTGAGACTTTGCTAAAGTTGCTTATCAGCTTAAGGAGATTTTGGGCTGAGACAATGGGGTTTTCGAAATATACAATCATGTCGTCTGCAAACAGAGACAATTTGATTTCCTCTCTTCCTATTTGAATACTCTTTTATTTTTTTGTCTTGCCTCATTGTCCTGGCTCAAACTTACAATACTATGTTTAATAGGAGTGGTGAGAGAGGGCATCCTTGTCTTGTGCTGGTTTTCAAAGGGACTGCTTCCAGCTTTTGCTTATTCAGTATGATTTTGGCTGTGGGTTTGTCACAAATAGCTCTTATTATTTTGAGATATGTTCCATAAATACCTAGTTTATTGAGTGTTTTTAGCATGAAGCGGTGTTAAATTTTAAGGAAAGCCTTTTCTGCATCTATTGAGATAATCATGTGGTTTTTATGATTGGTTCTGTTTATGTGATGAATTATGTTTATTGATTTGCTGTATATTGAACCAGCCTTGCATCCTGGGGATGAAGCCAACTTGATCATGGTGGATAAGCTTTTTGATGCACTGCTGGATTCAGTTTGCGAGTGTTTTACTGAGGATTTTTGCATTGATGTTCATCAGGGATATTGGCCTGAAATTTTCTTTTTCTGTTGTGTCTCAGCTAGATTTTGATATCAGGATGATGCTGGCCTTATAAAATGAGTTAGGGAGGAATCCCTCTTTTTCTATTGTTTGGAATAGTTTCAGAAGGAATGGTACCAGCTCCTCTTTGTACCTCTGGTAGAATTCTGCTGTGAATCCATCTGGTCCTGGGCTTTTTTTGGTTGGTAGGCTATTAATTACTGCCTCAATTTCAGAACTTGTTATTGGTCTGTCCGGGGATTTGACTTCTTCCTTGTTTAGTCTTGGGAGGGTGTATGTGTCCAGGAATTTACTCATTTCTTCTAGATTTTCTAGTTTATTTGCCTAGAGGTGTTTATAGTATTCTCTGATGATGATAGTCTGTATTTCTGTGGGATCAGTTGTGATATCCACTTTATCATTTTTTATTGTGTTGATTTGATTCTTCTCTCTTTCCGTATTAGTCTGGCTAGTGGTCTATTTTGGTAATCATTTCAAAAAACCAGCTCCTGGATTCATTGATTTTTTGAAGGGCTTTTTGTGTCTCTGTCTCCTTCAGTTCTGCTCTGATATTAGTTATTTCTTGTCTTCTGCTAGCTTTTGCATTTCTTTGCTCTTGCTTCTCTAGTTCTTTTAGTTGTGATGTAAGGGTGTTGATTTTAGATCTTTCCCACTTTCTGATGTGGGCCATTAGTCCTATAGATTTCCCTATAAACCCTACTTTAGCGGTGTCCCAGAGTTTCTGGTACGTTGTGTCTTTGTTCTCTTTGGTTTCAAAGAACTTATTTATTTCTGCCTTAAATTTGTTATTTAGTCATTCAGGAGCAGCTTGTTCAGTTTCCATGTAGTTGTGTGGTTTTGAGTGCGTTTCTTACTCTTGAGTTCTAATTCGATTGCACTGTGGTCTGAAAGACTGTTAGGATTTTCATTCTTTTGCATTTGCTGAGTAGTATTTTACTTCCAATTATGTGGTCAGTTTTAGAATAAGTGCGATGTGGTGCTGAGAAGAATGTATATTCTGTTGATTTGGGGTGGAGAGTTCTATAGATGCCTATTAGGTCTTCTTGATCCAGAGCTGAGTTCAAGTCCTAAATATCCTTGTTAATTTTCTATCTCATTGATTTGTCTAATAATGACAGAGGGGTGTTAAAGTCTCTCGCTATTATTGTGTGGGAGTCTAAGTCTCTTTGTAGGTCTCTAAGAAATTGCTTTATGAATCTGGGTGCTCGTGTATTGGGTGCATATATATTTAGGATAGTTAGCTCTTCTTGCTGCATTGACCCCATTACCTTTATGTAATGCCCTTCTTTGTCTTTTTGATCTTTGTTGATTTACAGTCTGTTTTATTGGAGGCGAGGATTGCAACCCCTGCTTTTTTTGCTTTCCATTTGCTTGGTAAATATTCCTCCATCTCTTTAATTTGAGCCCATGTATGTCTTTGCATGTGAGATGGGTCTTCTGAACACAACACACTGATGAGTTTTGACTCCTTCCAATTTGTCAGTCTGTGCTTTTTACTGGGGCATTTAGCCCATTTATATTTAAGTTTCATATTGTTATGTGTGAATATGATCCTGTCTCATGATGTTAGCTGGGTTTTTTTTGCACATTAGTTGATGCAGTTTCTTCATAGCGTTGTTGGTCATTATATTTTGGTATGTTTTCCAGTGGCTGGTAACGGTTTTTCCTTTCCATATTTAGTGCTTCCTTCAGGAGCTCTTGTAAGGCAAGCCTGGTGGTGACAAAATCCCTCAGCATTTGCTTGTCTGGAAAGGATTGTGTTTCTCTTTTGCTTATGAAGTTTAGTTTGGCTGAATATGAAATTCTGGGTTGAAAATTCTTTTCTTTAAGAACATTGAATATTGGTCCCCACTCTCTTCTGGCTTGCAGAGTTTCTCCAGAGAGATCCACTGTTAGTCTGATGGGCTTCGCTTTGTGGGTAACCTGACCTTTCTCTCTGGCTGCCCTTAACATTTTTTCCTTCATTTCAACCTTGGTGAATCTGACAATTATGTGTCTTGGGGTTGTTCTTCTTGAGGAGTATCTTTGTGGTGTTCTCTGCATTTCCTAAATTTGAATGTTGGCCTATCTTGCTAGTTTGGGGAAGTTCTCCTGGATAATATCCTGAAGTGTGTTTTCCTTCTTGGTTCTATTCTCCCCATCATTTTCAGGTACACCAATCAATCGTAGGTTTGGTCTTTTCACATAGTCCCATATTTCTTGGAGGCTTTGTTCATTCCTTTTCATTCTTTTTTCTCTAATCTTGTCTTCATGCTTTTTTTTCCATTAAGTTGATCTTCAATCTCTGATATCCTTTTTTCTTCTTGATCAATTAGGCTACTGATACTTGTGTACACTTCACAAAGGTCTCATGCTGTGTTTTTCAGGTTCATCAGGTCATTTATGTTCTTCTCTAAACTGGTTATTCTAGTTAGCAGTTCCTGTAACCTTTGTCAAGGTTCTTATCTTCCTTGCCTTGGGCTAGAACATGCTCCTTCAGCTTGGAGGAGTTTGTTATTACCCACTTTCTGAAGCCTACTTTTGTCAATTTGTCAAACTCATTGTCTGTCCAGTTTTGTGCCCTTGCTGGTGAGGAGTTGTGATCCTTTGGAGGAAAAGAGGTATTCTGATTTTTGGAATTTTCAGCATTTTTGTGCGGGTTCTTCCTCATCTTTGTGGATTCATCTATCTTTGATTTTTGATGCTGATAACCTTTGGATAGGGTTTTTGCATGGGCGTCCTTTTTGTTGATGTTTATGTTACTGCTTTCTGTTTGCTAGTTTTCATTCTAACAGTCAGGCCCCTTTTCTGCAGGTCTGCTGGAGTTTGCTGCAGGTCCACTCCACACCCTGTTTGCTTGGATATTACCAGTAGAGGATGCAGAAGAGCATATTGCTTTCTGCTTCTTCCTCTGGAAGCTTCATCCCAGAGGGGCACCCTCCAGATGCCAGCTGGAGCTCTCCTGTATGAGGTGTCTGTCAAACCCTGCTGGGAGATATCTCCCAGTCAGGTGGCACAGGGGTCAGGGTCCCACTGGAGGAGGCAGTCTGTCCCTTAGCAGAACTCAAGCATTGTGCCAGGAGATCTGCTGCTCTATTCAGAGCTGGCGGGCAGGAACGTTCAAGTCTGCTGAAGCTGCGCCCACAGCTGCCCCTTCCCTTAGGAGTTCTGTCCTAGGGAGATGGGAGTTTTATCTATAAGTCTCTGACTGGGGCTGCTGCCTTTCTTTCAGAGATGCCCTGCTCAGTGAGGAGGAATCTAGAGAGGCAGTCTGGCCACAGTGGCTTTGCCGCACTGTGGTGGGCTCCACCCAGTCTAAACTTCCCAGTGGCTTTGTTTACACTGTGAGGGGAAAACCACCTACTCCAGCCTCAGCAATGGTAGTGCCCTCCCACCACCACCAAGCTGAAGCATCCCAGGTTGACTTCAGACTGCTGTGCTGGCAGCGAGAATTTCAAGCCAGTGGGTCTTAGCTTGCTGGGCTCCGTGGGAGTGGGACCCACTGAGCAAGACCACTTGGTTCCCTGGCTTCAGCCCCCTTTCGGGGGAGTGAACGGCTCTGTTTTGCTGGGGTTCCAGGTGCTACTGGGATATGAAAAAGTACTCCTGCAGGTAGCTTGGTGTCTGCCCAAACAGCTGCCCGGTTTTGTGCTTAAAATCCAGGGCCCTGGGCCAGATAGCACAGTCCCTCACGGCATAGTCCCTCACAGCTTCCCTTGGCTAGGGGAGGGAGTTCACTGGCCCTTTGCACTTCCTGGTGGAGGCGACACCCCACCCTGCTTCTGCTTGCCCTCCGTGGGCTGCACCCACTTCTAACCAGTCTGAATGAGATGAACCAGGTACCTCAGTTGGAAATGAAGACATCACCCACCTTCTGCGTTGGTCTCGCTGGTTGCTGCAGACCAGAGCTGTTCCTATTCAGCCATCTTGCCAGATCCCCCAATCAGTCGATTTTAAGTTTATCTAAGTGGAGATTATCTGGGTGAGTCTGACCTAATCAGGTGAGCCCTAAGAGAGAGAGTCTTCTCCTGGCTCTAAAAAAGTAAGCTGCCGTGTTTTGAGATAGTCATGTGTCTGTGACCTGAGGACATCCCTAGGAACTGAGAGCAACCCTGGCCAACAGTCACCCAGAAAATTGGGGACTACAGTCCTGTGACCACAAGGGAGTAAATTCTACCAACAACCTGAATGAGCTTGGAAAAGGTCTGTGATCTTCACATGAGAGCCTGGCATTAGAGACGCCTTGCTTGCAGGCCTGTGAGACTTTAAGCAGACTCAGTGAAGCTATGTCTAGGTTTCTGATCCACAAAAACTCTGAGAAAATAAAAGAGTATTGTTTAAACCACCACTTAGAAAACTAAGACCTTTGGACTTAAGTATTCATACTTTTAACAAATAGTTATTGATCAATAATTATGTCTTCTGTCCTGTTAATCCAATCTGCACTTGGATATGGAGAGAGAATTAGGTTTTATTGTATTTTGTATAACTGACTGTATTTTCATAAGCCTTCCACTAGCTGGAGTAATTAATAGAGTGAAAAATTTAAAATTGTCAATTAAAATCAGTTCAGTCCCTTCCTATTTTAAACCTTCTCATTTCATGTAAGTATTCAGCCAATTTGAAGTCCAGCTCCATGAGGGACATTTCAGCATTGTGGACCTTCCCCACTCCACTTCACAAGTTAGCATGGTAAAGACTTAAGCTTTCCATGTAATCATTGTAATGGAGAAGAGATGGGTCCTTAAATTCATGCAGTGGCCACTAGTCCCTCACTGGTGTCAGCCATGAAGTGGTTGGCCTCGGTTACTTTCTGGATGGTGACCACTAAGTTAGGACTGATCCTATCCCTGATGTTTCTGTGGGTGCCAGTTGCTGATCTGTGGCTGGCGTAGGTCATGGTCCTGATTCTCTTGACTTGGGCTAGGCCTCAAGTAATCCCTGGCTGACACCGCCTCACTCAGCCCCTCTTCTGAGACTCCTCCACTTGTCTCTGGTTTGGGTGTTCCACCTCAATCCTTTGCCCAAGTATATCCAATGTCAGAACCTCTGGTTCTAGCTCTGCTTTCATCCACATCCCCTCAATTCTGGAGAAACTTTAAATGATGCAACCATTTACACAGCTCTTTGGGATAACACTTAGTATCTATTTGTAACAATGTACATGTCATATTTCCAGATTGCTCTTGTCAAAGAGGGCGTCGTGTATTTGGAGAATGTTGTGACTTCTGCAATGAAGGGGAGATGGGTGCTTGGATATATATACTGCTTCATAAATAATAAATACAGTGCCAATAAATATAAAATTTTTAATTCATACACACATAAATATACTTTGTAGATGTGTTGATATACTATCTATCTATCTATCTGCACACACAATGCTCTATGTTGTTTATAATACACATATGTCTTAGCAAGGGATGCTCCCTGGCTTTGTGACCATTGAGGGCTGATGGTCCAGCTCCTGGTCATCTTATAGGTGTGTGCTCCTGATGTCTAACACCAGCATATCCTAGTCCATTTCATACTCAGCTTGGTTGTGGCCTCATCATTTTTCCTGCCACTTTGGGCCACTTTGGTGCTCACTGGCTTTGTAGACTCCCCTGCTTCCACCTGCTCCTACTTCCCATCACCAGATCCTTATGAATCAGATGGAGCATGATTGGGCTTTTTTCCTTTTCTGGTCAAGATTTACCCAACATCATCATGGCTTCCTCTCTTAGCCAGCAGTGATCTGAATCCTAAGTGCTTGGTTCTTGGTTTGTTAAAAAATTTAGAAAATATTAACTTCCTTCAGCCTATTGCCTTACTGCAAAAAGCCCTCTTTTAATATGAGAAAAGGAAAATTATTTTGATTCTCTCTCCATTCCTAAGATAATAATCTTAATATCTTCTGCTCATTTCCAGTAAGCAGGTGAATGCCTCAGTCCAGGTAGAGAGTCAGGTACCCAAAAATGCAAGACAGGAAAATGTGACTATTTTTAAGGCTGTTACTTAAAAGTACACAGAGTATTCAATAGTGAATAAAATGGAAAAATCTCTGCTTCATGGAGTTTGTAGCCTAGTGAGGTAGACAGATATTATACAAATAAATACATAGTTGTTTTGTGTTTTGAAGTGGTGTTTTGAAGGAAAACAGCTGGTAGGGGAGAGAATGAATGGGGTTGACAGTGGTGAGAAATAGTTTAGACAGGAACATCAGGAAAGGTCTCTCTGAGACACAACAGAGACTCTCAGATGAGTGAATTTTGGCCAAAGCATAGGGGGAAGACATGTAGGAGAGCTCTAAGGTGGAGGAGTGTAAGAGAAGGCCTATAGTGCCTTCATATCCCACACAATGCAGAAGCCAAAGTCCTATCACCAACAACCCTCTGCCAGGGTGTAATCCCTCATTGCCTTGCCAGCCTACTGCTCTCGTGCTCTTTTATATCTCTGACCTCATCCTCTACTTCTTTACTCTTCATTCTGTCTGAATTAGCCATACTTGCTCACTCGATGTTCCTCAAGCATGCCAGGCAAGCTCCCAACTCAGGGCCTTTGCACATGCCATTTTTTTCTGGCTGGAAGGCACTTTTGCCAAGTAGTTGCAAAGATCACTTCTCACATTCTTCAAGTTCTTTCAAAAAATTCAATCTCTTCATAAGACCTGCCTTGGCCACCTTCTCTAAAACTCCATTTCCTTCTGGTCTGTCATTTTATGTCACTCTTCCCTGCTTTTAGTTTTCTTCTTAGCACTTATCTTTATCTAACGTAATACATGTTTCATTCATGTATCTTATTTATTGCCTGTCTCCCATGTAATGTAATGGAAGCTGTAAGGACAAGGGATTTTATCAATGTCATTCACTACTGTATCTTAGCAATTAGAATAGTGCCTAGCACATAATAAGCATTCAATAAATGTTTGCTGAATGAATAAATGAATGATGGACAGATCTGTTTGGTTTGTGGTCCAGTTGGGACTGGTCATCCCAGTCTTTCTGTGTGAGATTCCCCAGCAATCTGAAACGTCTCCTGGGTTTTTAGCTGGTGATTCAAATTGTGTTCCTTTCTTCACATCTTTAACAGTTATTTGTGGAGCACTTATTATGTACCAGGCATTATTGTGGACACTGGGGATATGGTAGCAAGAAAGACAATATCCCTGTCTTTATGGCACTTAGATTTTAAGCCAAGTTTTGGGTTTTTTTTTTCCTAGAGATTATATCTTGTGACAAAAATATCTTCTGCCTTCACCTGCCACAGTGCAACAGTAACGGCAGCAGCCAGCTTCACCAAATGTGGCACAATGGAGCAGGATGTGGGAGCAAGAAATGAGAGAGAAGCCTGTCTGATACAAATCTTCCAGAAGGACACAGAGATGCTTAGCAAGTGCCCTGCAGAAGAAATTATTTAGCTGGGAGGGGCCAGTGAATTCTCTATTTACAAGCTGGCTACAAGCTGGCTATGCAATTTCCCACCACTGTTTAACTTCCTCATTACATGACAAGGAGGATTATTTTATTTTAATTTTGTTCTTAGATAAATTAGAATGGCCACTGAGGAAGAATGACTACATCTGTGTGGGCTATAAAAAGCAACGAAGCATTGTCATTTCGATTCTCATACGCACATGGTTTTATAAAACTTGACTGCTCACATTTGAACGTGCCATTTGAAACACACATACTGTACACGACAAACTATACATTTCCAATGGCAAATGCCCACAGAAAGTTAACTGGAATCATCGATGGAAAAAATCTGACAGGTACCCACTGCTGGCACTAATGTCTTTCTGCAGGGATTTCTGATGTATTGAAACAATTACTATGAATACAACTGGAGATATAGTATTATACACATTCAAAGTGTTGAAAGGTAGCTAAAGTATTCTAGGGAAAATTAATTTTTACTAACATTGTAGCTGAGGACAAAGGATTAGAAACTTTATATATATGGTATCTAGTTACTTAGGCATTACATTTTAATGAACTATAGAGTATTTTCACACATAACTGAATCTTAATAGCTAATATCATTTTCATATTTTATGTTAGGCCATATAGAATTCTTGCTTTGTGAATGCCAGATGTTTTCCATAATAATGTCAAATTTTAGTACAAATGGAGAATCTCAGACTGTTTTTAGGTTGATTTGAAAAAAAATACATGCTAGCATACTGCCTGTTACAGTGTTACAACTGCACGCTCTTTCAGGGTAGGGATGGGCTGACCTATGCTTGTTTTTCCTCACACATTACTAGAGCACCAGGCCCATAACCTCACATATAGAAGGTACTCAATATGAGTAGAACTAATGAAAGAACTGCCATATAAATAGGTTGGCTTAGAGAAACAGAGGTGTGAGTATTTAATCTTCACACTATTCACAGAAAAGGTAAATTGCATAAACATGGAGCCAGACTGCCCGAGTTCAAATCCTAACTCTGCTACTTACTTCATCTTGTGCTTCAGTTCCCTGCTTGGAAAAATGGGATAATAGTGGTATCTGCCTCATAGGCTGGTCATGAGGATTAAATGAGTTAATTAAAACATGTAAAAGATTTACAACACTGCCTGGCATATGGTAAGGACACAATAATAGCTACTATTATGTAAGATAAGTACAGATCTTCAAAAAGGAAACATGAAATACAATGCTATTAAGCCCTTTCTACCCTTTCCCCTACACATACCTTTCCAACACACATGAATACACATGAATACACACACACACACACACACACACACACGCCTGTGCACAAGCATAAACCCCTCATAAAACTAAAAAGAAAAGTTCCTCACAGGCTACCATGAAAAATACTCAATTGCCCACTGGAGATCCTGATGTAGTGTCTGTCACTTTAAATGAACTCAGCCTGCCATCCTAAACCTGAGCTAGGATTATGTAAACAGCCACTGGAAGGCCTCCAAACTCTATTTCTGGAATTATTCCAAGTCATTTTCCATCTGCCAGTAATGCTAATCCTTGATCTTGGTGTGACTAGATAATCTTTTCAGATATTAATTTATGTGGCTTTCTCCCTGTATCTTTCTTTTTCAGTGCCCCTGACTACCTCCCTCTCCCTCTTTCTCCTTTCCCTACCTCCATTCAAGCTGTCCCTTGATCTCAGCTCTCTGGCTTCAGTGACTGGTGGAGCTGGGTAGAAGGTTGAGGGATGTGGTTATGGTAGAAAGCATCAGTAATCTGTAAAATGACTTACTTTCTTTGCTAAAAATCTAAGCCCACAAGGTAATTAATTATATGGGTGGTAAAACTGGTAGAAAGGTTAAGTCAATTTATGGGAGTAGGATGGTTTAGAAAAACACAAGGGGAGAAAGATTTTCTGCAATGTTTAAAAGGGTTCTATTATTGGATTGTGACAAGGTTTGCAATCTGAGGGTTTTTATCAGTAAAAGAGACCTGATTATTGTTCATTGATAAAGTCAAAACATGCATCATGATTCTAGAGAGGTTTGGCTGTGAAGTAGTCTGGGAAACTAGAGTTATAGGCGCCTCATTACAGATTTCCACATGCACAGCTCAGGTTGGAAGTGATAAAGAACAGCAGAAAGGGGGCACATGGACAAAGATTATGGACTTCTCCAAGTAATCTATGTGGACAGTAGACCAAAATCCAAAGTGCTCCTGTGCTTTGGCAATGCACAAAGTTTTGGAAATGTAGCAAAATCCCTATGGTGAAGAAACCCCAAGAAACAACAGGTAAAGCTTTCCCCTTGTCTCGTTGGATGGGGCTCAAAATAGAAATGAATTTGATGTACACAAAGTAAAGAGGTATGATGATTCTGGCAGGTGTTTTTACCATGCTGCAGTTCTTACTCTTTCTTCTGTTGGCAAAACCCTGATCCCCTTAAGGGGATTTCTGTCTCCTCCATTTGAGGAGACTTGATGAAACTGTTGGTCAAGTTTTCCTGTCTTTCTATAGCAAAAGGAGGAGGGCAAATGACCCACATTACATCAGTTAGGTTCCCCCTTTTGGACTTTGATTCTTGAGAGGGATGATGCAAATACCAAGGAGCTGTTGGATTTGATTGCCCCAGTATCAGCAGTAATTCGTTCCTGCCAACTAGATCTTCTGAGCTGCCTTCGGTTCCGCCCTTTGCAAGTTCAGTTCTTTGAGTTTGCCTTTGATTTTGAGAATTGATTCATTATGCTTCCACTACATTCTTTCTCAAGTCAGAAAGGCTTTTGGTAGAAATATAAAGTTAGAAAGAGTTGGTATTTCTTGTTACAACTCATAAAACTATCAGTTCTAGTAACTATTTTACCATCCCACTGTGCATAGCTTTGGATTGAGGAACTAGTGATGAATTGCAGTTGTGGTTGGCCTTGGCTTCTTGATAAGATATGCATTTTAGTATCTCTTTTAGCTTTACAGATTGGCCCTTTTAATAAGAGGCAACTCACCCTTTCCCCTGCCTCAGCACAAGTGACTGATTCCTTTAACTTCCCATCTTCCAGAATCTGCCTTGGAGACAAGTCCTAGAAAGGTGGCCAGCTGATCCAAAATCTCCTGATCAATTCAATGATGGTCCATCTATCTCAGTAAGTGTCAAGGTGAAGGTTTGCTCATATCCAGTGATCAAAACATGAACATAAGCTAATCTTCTTTTGATCAGTGTCTGATGTCAAGAGCTGGATTAATTTCATCCCAAAGACAAGGTGTTTTAACAATTTTTTTTTACTTCTTTGTGCTATTTCCTTTTATCTGAGTTGTAGCTTTTGTTTGCTGTACAAATGCCACGCTAAAATTTTTATTTTATTATAAATAATTTATGTCAAAATCTTAGTGAATTCAGAATTACTATTCAATTTTGAATGTCTTCATTTGGTTTTTGTAAAAAAATGTAAGTTGAATATATGTTACTGTTGTTTTGAGTTATACAATAATAAATTTAGTTTTACATGTTAGGTACATAATTTCTAAATTTTGAATGTATCTATTTCCTCCATTTTTTGTAGCAGATTATCTTAGTATTTCAACATATAATATAAGATAAAAGACACTCAATGTATTTATTTTAAAATTCTTAATAGTTTTTATTTGTAACTTATTGTATTTTAGGATAAACCATTTTCAGAATAACAAAGCAAATTAAGCTAAAACACATTTTGTATTTTCTCTCCAAATTTACTTTTATCATCTTTTACAATTTGTATTTTCTAAAGTCAACTAATCAAATATTTAGAAATGATCTCGGCCAGGTGCAGTGGCTCACGCCTGTAAATCCAGCACTTTGGGAGGCCGAGGCAGGTGGATCACGAGGTCAGGAGATTGAGACCATCCCAGCTAACACTGTGAAACCCCATCCCTACTAAAAATACAAAAAATTAGCCATGTGTGGCAGTGGGCTCCTGTATTCCCAGCTACTCGGGAGGCTGAGGCAGGAGAATGGCGTGAACCTGGGAGGCGGAGCTTGCAGTGAGCCGAGATCGCACCACTGCACTCCAGCCTGGTCAACAGACCAATACTCTGTCTCAAAAAAAAAAAAAAAAAAAAAAAAAAAAAAAAAAAAAATGACCTCAATAAGCAGAGTGCTCAGCACATAGTAAGTGCTTAAATATTTATTGTATCAATTAACAAGGCAATTTGATTGGCTTTTATTCACTATGAACTATCTTGCAAAGTATTAGACCACTCTTCTTTTTCTTGGGTTTTTTTTTTTTTTTTTTTCTTTTTTTTTTTTTGTTGTTGTTGTTGTTGTTGGAGTTTTGCCCTTGTTGCCCAGGCTGCAGTGCAGTTGTGCGATCTCGGCTCACTGCAAGCTCCGCCTCCCGGGTTCACACCATTCTCCTGCCTCAGCCTGGGAATACAGGCACCCACTGCCACACACGGCTAATTTTTTGTAGTTTTAGTAGGAATGGGGTTTCACAGTGTTACCTGGGATGGTCTCGAACTCCTGACCTCAGATGATCCACCCGCCTCAGCCTCCCAAAGTGCAGGGATTACAGGCATGAGCCACCGTGCCCAGCCTAGACCATTCTTTATTTGTCCCTTTTCATAGATCATGAGAGATTAATTCATAGATTTTTCAGTTATGTCTGTTTCCAGAAATGCTCTCAGTTTGTCCAAAGTATTTACATGAAGTAAGATTCATTCACTACATAAAGTTTTGTTGAACACCTATTATGCTTTGGACATTGGGCTGACCTAAAAGTTAAACACATGATTCCTGCCTTCAAGGAGCTTGAGAGAGTTGAATAATGAACAGATAATGATAAGAGTGAAAAATGGTAAGTGTAATTATCGGTATGTTCAGAGGACCATGACTAAACGGAAGTATACATCAGAAAGGTTTTGGGGGTTCGAAAAAGATTCACAGAAGATGAGTTTGCTGATTTTTAAAAAGTATAAAAAGTCAATAAAAGTTTTATTGCTCTGTTTGGGGCTAAGAGCCTCTCAAGCATACTTGTCTCTGCCTTGAAAATAAATCTTATCAGATAAGGCTAAAGTAGAACAATTAAGTGGCTAAACAGAAGTAGGCTTTTGCAACACCAAAAGCATAATTCACAAAATAAAAAAGATAAATTAGACTTTATCAAAGTTAAAACCTTTTTCTCTGTTAAGAGAATGAAAAGACAATTTACAGACTGGAAGAAAATATTTGCAAATCATATTATCTTGCAAATATTCTTATATTCAGAAGATACAAAGAACTTTTGAAACTTAACAATAAGAAAACAAACAACCCAATAAAAAATGAGCAACAGATTTGAACAGACACTTTACCAAAGAAGTGTGAATAGCAAACGAACACATGAAAAGATGCTCAACATCATTCATCATTTAGAGAAATGCACAAAAAAAACCTGAGATACCACTGCACACCTATTAGAATGTCTAAAAAACACAAACCAACAATACTGAGTGCTAGTGAGGATATAGAGCAATTAGAACTGTCACACATTGCTGTTGGGATTGCAAAATTGTATAGTCAATTTGGAAAGTAGTTTGTCAGTTTTTTAACATATACTTACCATATGACCCATCAAGCTACTTTTTTATCCAAGAGAACAGAAACTTATTTTACTTAAAAACCTTTATGTGAATGCTTATACATTGATTCATAATGTCCAATGGTGGAGACTATCCAAATGTCCTTCAACTGATGACTGGATAAAGTAACTGTGAGACATCCATATAGTGAAACAGTACTCAGCAATAGAAACACGCTCCTGGTACACTCAATAATGTGGATGAATCTCAAATGCATTTTGCTAAGTAAAGAAGTCAGACCACTAAATCTACATAATGTATGATTTCATTTATGTGGCATTCCAGGAAAAGCAAAATTATAGGGACAGAGAATAGAGGATTGGCAGAGGGCTGACTACAAAGAAACAGCACAATGGGAATTTTCAGATTGATGGACTGTTCTGTATTATAATTATAGTGATAAATATCACTATGTTTTGTCAAAACCATACAACTATATAACAGAAATTACATTTTACTGTATGTAAATTTTTAAAATGATAAAAGTAGAATTTCTATATTCTTGTATCTTCCCCCAAATTATACATAAGGAGGCAAACTCAATTTTTAGTAGAATGCCCTCAATATTTATAGTGGGTAAACAAGAGTATCAATTATTTACAATACATATGTGCATGTATACATATTGACAAGTGCTAAATCCAGGTTGACCATTTGAAGTACAAAAGATTGAACAGAGAAAATTAAATTTAAAATAATTAAATTACTGATGAAGCTTAGTTAGTTTGGGCTACTATAATGAGATACTGTAGACCGAATAGCTTATATACACAAGAAAAATTTATTTCTCACAGTTCTGGAGGCGGGAAGTCTGAGATCAGGGTGCTGGCATGGTTCGCTCTGGGGAGGGTCCTTTTTTGGGTTACAGACTGTCATATTCTTGCTGTATTCTCATATAGTGGAAAAGGTGAGAGAGCTCTCTAGGGTCTCTTTTATAAGGGCACTAATCCCATTGATAAGGATTCCATCCTCTGGACCTAATTGCCTCCCAAAGACTCCACCTCCTAATACTATCACATTGGGATACAGACTGTCATCTTCTGGGATACAGACTTTCATCTTCTTGCTGTATTCTTATATAGTGGAAAAGGTAAGAGAGCTCTCTAAGGTCTCTTTTATAAGGGCACTAATCTCATTGATGAGGATTCCATCCTCATGACCTAATTGCCTCCCAAAGACTCCACCTCCTAATACTATCACATTGGGAATTAGGGCTTCATTTTATGAATTTGTTGTGTGTGTTGGGGGAAAACACATACATTCAGTCCATTGCAGGCTCTTCTGCAAAAAAAATGTATGAAAATAAAAATTAAGGGTAACTCACATGGAGGTACAAAAGCATCATCAAGAAAAATGTTATGAATAGTGAGAAAGTAAGTCTTGGCTTTTGATTTTAAAGAATCTTCGTTTTCAGTTCTGGCTTACCACTGACCCTGAAATAAGTTGAAAAAAGTAGGCACTAAAAGTTCCAGTATCATCTGTATTGGGGATTCCCAATAAATCAGATCTATTTTACTAGTTAGGACTCATTTGGTTGCAAACAGCAGAAACCCAATCTCAACTAGATTAAACAGTAGGGTAATTCATTGGCCCACAGAACCAAAAGGATGATAGAAAAAGAAAGGTGTAGGAAACTGAGATAATACAATAGGTCAGATTATTATATCAGACTCACATGAATTAGTTACCTTACTCTGTGAATCTTTACTAATAATTTCAGAGACATAAGTAATATGAGACACAGGTGAAGCAGGGGAATGTTCTGGGACCACCAATGTAGGTCCACACATCTTTTCTTATATCTGGATGCATTCTGGCCCAAATTGATATACAATTACTATAAACAATGCATGAGGCCACATTACTCACACAGAAGAATGTTGTTTGGTTATGAAGCATTTTCATTTTATACCCAAATATAAAATGAAGTTTTAGGTTATAATTTACATGGTTTACATGAGACTTTCCAGATAGCCATGCCTCATAAATCCATAGATTCCAGATTTGTTTATATTAAGTGATTCCACACAGACCAGGTATATCTTTCTGAAGACATTGTATGAATGATGATTCTCCTTGTAGTTTTTATTGGTGTGTCTTCCAGAAGGTCAGCCATTCAAGGGTTTACAAAGAAATTTTTCCAGGTCACCTTTCTCATTTTTCTCTCTGGATGTGCCACCTCCTCAGTGTCTCCATGAAAAGGAGAGAATGGGTGTAGTCTTGCAGCTATTTTCTTCTTGGAACCAAAGCCTCAAGGACCTCTTAAATCAGGGACTCCACCTCACCAAGAAGTTTCTTTCTTTTTCTTTCCTTCTCATCCTTTCTATATCTCAATCTCCGCTTGACTTCATTTTGCCAATGTTCCTTCCTTATAGTTTGGAAGATGGCTACCAACAAACAGCTTGACTTTAGAAACCTTGTGCTATGGTCTGAATGTTGACCTTTCCCCAAAATCCGTATATTGGAACAGAATCCCCAGTGTGATACTATTAAGAAGCGGGACCTTCAGGTGACAATTAGGCCATGAGGGTTTCCACTCTCATGAATGGGTTTAGAGACCTTATAAAAGGGCTAGAGGGAGCTTGCTTGCCCTTTCAGCCATGTGAGGACACGGCAAGATGGTGCCATCTGTGAGAAATTGGCTTTCACCAGACACTGACTCGGATAGGACCTCGAGCTTGGATTTCCCAGCCTTCAAAATAAGTTTCTGTTGTTTGCAAATTACCCAGTCTAAGGTATTTGTTATAACAGCCCAAATGGAGGAAGACACTCCAGTAAATAGAATTATTTTTTCTTCATTTGTTTTCCTCTCAGAATCCAAGGAAAAATCTTGATGTTCCTTGTCTGGCTCATGTACCATTCCACTGTTGTTAGGGTATTCAAGTCTGGGATCAAATGAAATCAGGGGAGCAAGTTTCTCTATTTAGGAAGAGAGATAGCAAAACTTCCTGAACTGCTAAAAAATAATAGCTGAGTTCACCAAAACATTTGAATCATTCTTGTTTTAAACATAACCAGAATTTAGTCAGAATCCTAGTATTTTGTTAATTGATATATTCCTATAGACACTTTTATTCATGTTTTACTAGGTCTGAGTTTAAAGTAAGACTTTTTCTTAAAAATTACATGAAATTAATATAGAATGATTATTTTTCAAATTTTTTTTTGGAGGAGGAAGTCATACTCTAATTTAAAATAGTCTTCAAATATTTAAAAACTTTTTGGAATTTTGTATAAAAATGCTTTCAAAACCAGTTTGTGAGTTTTACAACAGAACTATTCTTATTAATTTATAAAAAATATTAAATTTTATTGTCTGTAGTCAAATGTTTTATCATTAGCATTTGTCTTAACAGGAAAAATGGAAAGTTATTCAATATATAGTGACAAAAAAAATTTCAAAAGTCTTTAGGGGTCAGACCACTAGCAAATTAACAAATAATATTTTACTCTGTAACTGCATGCTATTCCATAAAATGCAATACTGTCTATAAAAAATACAGTGGCAATAAATCCTTAAGAGTATGAGGTTTGGCACACATTAAAAAAATTTATGGTTTTTTTTGTGAAAATGCTGAAAGATTTATTTTCAGTTTTGTTTTATGATATATATTTTGACCATATGACCACTGAGTTGGGTCTCTTCTTGGAGATTATTTTATATATATATAAAATATATATATTTTTTACATATATATAAAATATATATGTGTAAAATAATCAGACTGGGTAATTTGCATATATAATATATATATATATTTAAAAATACATAAAATATATAAACATGCCATATATACATATATATACGTATATATACATATATACGTATATATATGGCATATTTATGCAGGCAAAAATACACAATTATAACAAAAAATGTGGACTCTGATCATTCTGTGTTACTGGGGAGTAATGTGCTCTGGTCACCATTTCCTCCTCCTTCAGCCTTCAGATAGACAAGGATTACTCCAACTTAATGTACTAGATACCCCAAAGGCACCAGGTCTGGGGAAGTTATTCTCACCCTTCCTGTAATTTTCAGGGTCTTTTTCTTGTGTCTTTGCTTATTAGCTTAGGACAGCCTTCAAGGAAGTTGTTTTGTTTCATCTTCATTTTTGCCAACAGTGCTGTTTGGATTCTGAGGAGGATAGAGAAAAGGCTCCCCCAAGAAGGAAAGGCATGGGTTTGGGCACAAAAACAACAGCCGCAACAGCAGCAACAACAACTAATCAGCTCATGTCTTCTTGGCTTTTGGTAAGGAGACTAACAGAAATATGCCCTCCCAAGCACAGTGAAGAAAAAAAAAAGTTCTTCTCTAGACCTTCCCAGAGGGATAACGTTTCTGTTAAGAATTTTGGAAGAATGGGTAGGACCCAGCAGAAGGGCAGGTGAGAGCAGAGAGAAAAGACATCCAAGTCAAGGCAACACTGTGTAAAATGCAGCCATTCAGGAACTGAGAACAGTTCATTGTGGATAAAGCCTGGGGTGTCGGGCCAGGAAATTTCCTGGTTTGTTAAGGAATTTGGATTTCACAATGTAAATTATGGAGTCCATTTGAAATAGATAATTGATATGAATAGGCTGCAGTTTTGAAGAATCAGTCTTGGAGTTAGAGGATAGATATGGGCAGATGTGATCAGAAGCAGGGATGAGAGCCAGCAATATTCCAAGTGAGAAAAGCAGGAGAGTTGAGCTTATGCAGGAGCAGTGAGAACAGAATAAAAATTGTCATAATCTACTGGAAGTGAGAATTGAGAGATAAGGAGGAGTTCTTCATATTGTACCAAGAAAAATCTTTGCAAAAAGTAGTTATGATAATCCACTCACCTTGCTTAAAATGCCTTCATTGCTTTCATGTTCTTCTTAGACAAAAAGATAAAATTCCTTATCTATTTACTTTTGCATCTCTAGTATTTATTATACAATAGACACTAAAGAAGTACAAATATTCTGCATCCCATCTCCTCCCTCTCCTATGAGTATGTGCCATTTAAATTGATCTATTTTGCCCCCTGAGGATGGAGAGGAATTTTAAAGAAGACAAACTGAGGTTACTGTCAGGGGCAGAGCTGGAAGCAGCATTTGGTACTCACAGTGCCAACTTTGATGTACATCATCCAAATAAGATAGCTAAGATAAAATTCTCAATAAGCTATACATTTTGATACAAATGTAAAAATTATTGTTATGCTTTTTTGCACATTTTATACTTGCTGAGTTGGTTCTCAGTCTTTGGTCAAATGTTAAGTATTTTGAGGGTCAGATATACAAATCTTGTCTCAGCATAACTGCAATCTAAGACTGTTCGTTATTTTAAAGGACCTTTTTCATATAAGTAAAACCCAGGAGTATTTTTGAGTGTAAAATTTTGTCAAGATCACTGATATATTTCTATAAATGCATGCCTTGCAGTCTTTTCCTGAGCATAGTTAATCCATTTGGGATAAACATTCTTAAAATAAAATGATCTTACATCAAACAAATATTGACATGCTTTTTAAGGTCATTTGAGACAAGGCTAGAATATTAACAGAATATTGATGCATGTGTTTTCACCAATGACTAGAGTTAAAATTCACTGCATTCATTTTATTATATAAATCTCAAGTATTAAGAAATCATATTAACTCATTTTGAGTTTTCATAGTCATTGTTATACCCTAAGCATCTAGTACAGGTACATAAGCTGTTCACATACAATGCTTGTAAGATGTTTTTCATATCCCATTTTTAAAAATAAACTTGAGGACCTAAGATGATAAAACAGAAGATTCTTTCAGGCTATTATTAATCTCTGCATGTTTCATTCTTTCTTTTCTACACTATGCTTCACAGGTAATAAAGGAAACAAAAAGAATGAGAACTGGGTTTGAAAAGGCAAAATTAGAGAGGAAAAATGGTTTTTATTATTGAGATAGATGATGGATTTACAGAGGCAGGACAAAAGATCCAGTCATTCTTCTAATGAATATTTTTGTTCCACATCAAAGCACAAATATGTTCCAGGGTTTGTGCATGAGTGGGTATTCATTATGATGAGAAATATTTCTTCTTGGGTGCCAAATAGCAGGGAATACACTTTATCCCAATTTAAAGCTAAACCCATTTTATTTATTTAAAGAGAGCTGGCAATACCTTCAATACCTTCATATCCCACAGAATAACCTCTTAGTTTCTAGCTTCTCAGGGGCAATCCCAAATTTTCTGTCTATCTTGGAAGAGGCATGTCGCTAAAATTAATTTTAAGAAACTACTAATTTCACAGTTTCGGTCAGTGAGTGTGTGTGTGTGTGTGTGTGTGTGTGTGTGTGTGTGTGTGTGCCTGTGTTAGAAGAAAGGTTGTTCAATTAAAAAGAGTTAACATGTATGATTGCTTGATAAGGGGCGAAGTGGATCTAGCATCTTCCTTTTATGAAATAAAATAAAGATGATTCCTCTATAAGATGATCTACTCTTTTTCCAAATTCACTCATGATCACTCTCGCAGTGCTTGCTTCCTAAAGCCACCTTGGGGTCTGCTTTGTTGTCATTGCTCTCCTTGCACTGGCAGTTCCTTCCATCTTTTCTCTCTTTCTTTTATTTAAAAGAGTATTCCCGGCTGGGCGTGGTGGCTCACACCTATAATCCCAGCACTTTGGGAGGCCGAGGCAGGTGGATCACCTGAGGTCAGGAGTTTGGACCAGTCTGGCCAACATGGTGAAACCTCATCTCTACTAAAAATATAAAAATTAGCCAGGTGTGATGGCAGGTGCCTGCAATCTCAGCTACTCAGAAGGCTGAGGCAGGAGAATTGCTGGAACCTAGGAGGCAGAGGTTACAGTGAGCCAAGATCGCACCATTGCACTCCAGCCCGGGCGACAACAGTGAGACTCAATCTTGGAAAAAAAAAGAAAAAAAAGAGTGTTCCCAAAGCAAAACAACAAGTTCAAAAAGATTGCCATAGTCAAGGACAGGTCATAAAGGTTTCAAACGAAGATGTCAGATGAAGAAAATGTAACAAATAAATTAGATACAAGTGGATTCAAAATTTTATAGATAAGAGGTAGTCAGAATGCCCCCCGAGTTGTGTGATTGCCCTAATCCTGGAAACCTGTGACTGTGTTATATGATCTGGCAAAGGGACTTTGAAGGTTATATTAGTTAGGGTTCTCTAGAGGGGCAGAACCAATAGGATATATGTGTATACGAAAGTGAGTTTATTTGGGAGAAATGGCTCACATGATTACAAGGCAAAGTCTCCTAATAGACTGTCTGTAAGTGGGGAAAAGAGAAGCCAGTAAGTGGTTCAGTTGGAGGCCGAAAGCCTCAAAACCAGGGAAGCCAGTAGTGCAGCTTTAGTCTGTGATTGAAGGGCTGAGAACCCCCGAGAAGCTGCTGGTGCAAGTCCCAAAGGCAGAAGAACCTGCAGTCTGATGTCCAAGGGCAGGAGGAGTGGAAGCAACTGTCCAGCATGGTAAGAAGGCAGCCAGCCAGTCTCACTTTCTTCTCTCTGCTTTGTTCTAGCCATGCTGGCATCCTGTTGGATGGTGCTCACCCACAAGGAGGGTGGGTCTTCCTCTCCCCGTCTGTGACTCAAATGTCCTTCTCCTCTGGCAACACCCTCACAGACACACCCGGAAACAATACTTTACCAGTTATCCAGGCATCCTTCAATCCAGTCAAGTTGACACCTAATATTAACCATCATACAGATTAATTAGAGATAAATTAAAATAGAGAGGTTATCCTAAATTATTTATGTGGGCCCAATCTAATTGCATGAGCCCTTAAAAGCAGAGTACTCTCTCTGGCTGGAATTAGAGAGAAGCAGCAGAAGGAAAAAAATCAGAGGGATGAAAAATGTGGGAGACACTTGACCCCATCAGTCTGTTGCTGGAGGGGGTCAAATGGAAAGTAGGAGAAGAAATGTGGGCAGCCTCTGAGAGCAAAGATCAGCCCCTGGATGACGGTCAGCACAGAAACAGGAGCCTCAGCGCTCAACCACAAGGTAGTGAATTGAACAATCCACCTAAATGAACTTTGGAGAGGATTCTTCTCCACAGCATCCAATCAGGAACACAGCCCTCCTGACATCTTAATTTGGGTTTTGTGGAATCCAAAGAAGAGAAAGCCTACCCAGACGTCCAACCTACAGAAGCTGTGAGATAAAAAATTGGGGGTTGTTTTAAGCCATTACATTTGTGGTAATTTGTTTTGGCAGCATAGAAAAGTAACATATAGAGATATGGATTCTAATCAGCTAGTTTTAACACTAAAGGTTAAAACCTACTTAGGATGGCCTTTTCTCAACTTTTACTTTCTTTTTATCAGGAGGGTTTAGTCAAGACAAAAGAAACCATTGCAGGTATTTCAAGCAGGAAGGATTTAACACAACATACTAGGCACTTTATAAACAGAAAACAAACACAAGGGTTGAGGAAACAGTCAGGAAAACTGCCTCACAAAATATGGAAGTTGAAAGACTCACAGGGAATCACTATGGATGATCTCAGTTATCTGTGGCATCACAATGAGTGATCATCAGGAGAATGTCTGGAAGCCACTGGTAAAATTTCGTTTCTGTGGTATTCCTGCCTTGCCCTGCAGGAAGAATAATAATAACTTCTTCCTCTGTTCTGCTTTCTAAATCTCATGTGACTGCCTCTCACTGGTGGAAGCTAACTCAGATCCCAGCCTTCCAGCCCCTGTACTACAGAGAAGAGCACAGAAGGAGAAATATGGCCCCGAGTGGCTAGCATATTCCTCTATCTCATTGTTTCCATTGCATCGATACCCATAGGCAGAAAATTAAGTAAGGGAAAAAAAAAGGCAAGAAAAGAAAAGGAACACCAGCCACCAAAGTACTTAGCAGTTTCAGATTCAGACATTTACAAAGTGAAATTGCAAAAGAGTTTCAATTCTTCTTTGCAAGCTCTGTTCTACCTGGATGAGTGCCATTACTCTAGGTGTCAGGATATTTGTTCTGTGTTTATACAGAATCATGGAATGCTAGCAGCTATACCTTAATTCTTTCCTTTTCAATTTTGTTCTTTTTACAAAGGAATGGAAAGTCTGTTGAGGTTACTGAATACTTCAAGTCAAGATAGCTAGTTAGTAACTAAACAGGGTTAAAGTCTTTTGAAGTATTTCTCATTTCCCAACTTAGTGTCAAGTTTTACAAAGAGTCTGATATTACTTGCAGACTAACAAGTCAGCCTGCTACTGTTTTGTGGATACTGGCAGAAGACACAAGACTCTTGGGTCAGAGACAAAGGACTTCAGTACTCATGGGACAACAGTGGCCAGAGCAGATACTATACACACTGTAGATTTGCATCACAGTCAAGGAACAGTAAGTTTGAATAATTAACTGTTTTTTCAGCAAGTGGAAGCAAGCTTGCTCTTTGTCTGGTGAGACACCTTACGTCAATCCTCAAAGTTGCTCACTGCAAATATAAATCTCAGCAATGGCCCAGCTAAACGGCCTTGCATTCTTGGCATATCAGCAAGAATATGCAGCTGAAGGACAAAGGCAAACTGCGTCTCCCGACACCCACCAAGAAAGGGAAGACTAGAGGATATGCAGGAATTCACTGTTATAACTAAAAGTATTTCATATTTACTACAGGCAAAATAGTATATTTAATATATATGTACATGCTATTCTATTTCTGAAATTTGTCTACAAGTCTGCATGTTGTTATAGTTCACTTTTCACTACCATATAGCATTGCATTAGGTGAATATGTAACAATTTATTAATCCATTCTTATGCTGAACAGTTGAGCTGATTTGCAGTCTTTTTCCATTATGCTACTATAAATATTTTTGCATATATTTCCTGCTACCTATGTTTAGAAGTTTCCCTAGAGTATTTGATTAGGTGTGAAATTACTTGATTATCGAGGCTAAAAATAACTATGTATTTATTCACAATTTGTGTTTTCTTGCCTGTGAATTCCCCATTCATATCCTTTGCCCATTTTTTGATTGGGTTGCTTGTCTTTTTAAATGTATTAAGAGTTCATAATTTCATCATGGATTCGTAGTTAAAACCAAATCTCTTAGTAATAGAAAGTAACATTTTTAATTCCCCATCTGCCCAAATTGTGGGGGATATCTATAAAAAGACTTTAATTTCTTGAGGCCAGGAGTTTGAAGCCAGCCTGGGCAATATAGCAAGAATCCATCCCCAAAAGACAAAAAAGAATCCTATAATTTCTAATATTATTTTAACGGCAATATAATAAAATCATTTTCTTTAAAGGGACCAAACAAGGATGCTCTCTGTATCATGGTTTCTATTAACTATTGTATTGGAAGTCTTACCCATATCAATAAGGCAAAAAATTGAAATAAGATATAAGGAGATAGAAAGTAGAAAGAAAATGGTCATTAGTCACAGATGATATAATTCCTAATTATAAAAGCCAAAATTATTTGTGGAAAAATTATTAGAAATGGAAAGATGAATCACATTTGTAGTTTTTTTATTTGTTTTGTTTTTCTATGAGGCCACTTCTGTGTGTATTTGATGATCTTTTATTGTGATCTCTCATGGTTGGCTGGTTTTAATCTGTGGACAATCTGGAGGCCTAAGTTGACAATTCTTTCCTCCAGTGAGTATTTATATTTGCTTCTCACTGCAGTCAGGGACCACCACAGATCCGGGACCACTTTAGTTACCTTCAGGGTTTCAGGTTAGAACCTGAATCACTGATTAAGCTCCTTGAAGTGATTGCTGGCAGGAGGCTTAATTTTCTTTTTGCAATGCTGACGTTGATTTTGCCTTCAGACAACACATTCCTTACACGTCAGCTTACATTTAACGTGCTGGTTGCAGTTGCAGCTTTTTTTTTTTTTTTTTTCCCAGGGAGAAGGTAGTGGTGATAAGAGATTTTTCTTACTTCCTATTAGCTCAGCAACATGTTAAAAATTATGTTTTATACAGAATCTAATTGCTTTGTATTGGAAGGGATTTTTAAAAAACATTGTTTTTCATTTGGCCCCATTGTTTTTTTAAAAGTCACCCTTACAGTTTGAAATTTCTTGTTTTGCGGAGTATCAAAAATCAAGGTGTGGCCAGCACTCTGGTTTCCTCCTGTATGTCCATTTTTCCATTTCTTCCTAATAACAGAACCCCAATTTTATTCTGGGTTGCAGTGTCCAGCTAAAATAAATCTCCATTTGCCAGTCTTTCTGGCAGCTAGGCATGCTCATGTAACTCAATTCTGGTCAATTATCTGAGGCCAGAGTCATTTGGTTGAAGATTGGGGAAAACTTCTTGGCAGAGGTTGACTTTGTTTTTGTGTGTCCTTTTGTCCTTTCTTCCCTTCCTCAATTTTCTTACTTAAAAGGTTAGTTAACTGTGATTATGATTGAGAGCATGGTAAAGGATCCCAAAGACTTCAGTAGTAAAGTTCTTGCCTCACTATCCTTGTCTTGGACTTCTTGTACATGAAAGAAAAACCACCTTGTTGAATCCATCATTAATTAAGTTTTCAGTTACATATAGTTGGATGCATTTTCTGCCTATTTGGTATCTGATTTTGATGTAATGTTTAATCAGTGTCTAAATATCTTTAAGTAGGTTTTAGGAAAAAACCACAGTAGCAAATCACATTTATTTTTTCTGTTTGGTAATTTAAACATATAACCACATAGCCACTTTATTGTGGCTAATTACAGAAGCAGATGGTATTAGATGCACCTATGCTTGCTATTTCAAGAAAACTTTATTGAAGCTATAATTTGATCTCATTCCAAGAGAAATGAAAATATAATTTAAGTCAATAATTATTATCTGATAGTATTTTTCATGATGAACACATCTTACACTCCCAGTTAGAAAATGATCTGATTCAATTTATAATAATGCCCTATTATTTCTTCCAGGTACAACCATTAGTTTACTTTAATTCATATCATATTGAGTCTGTTTGAAAAGCACTAAGGGTTATTTATACATTGTTTTTCCACTTGTTGCTAAGAAGGAAAGTAATAGAATTGACTATCCCTTAACTATTTCATTTATTTTAACTTACTTTGATTTTTTTTGGAGGTCTGGTAACTATTGTCATCCAGATGGCCATACTGGATAAAACTTACTTTCTATATTCAAAATTAACAGTAAATGACTTTTCAGGTTTGGAAGATAGGGCTGTTTGACTTTGCTGTATAATCTTTACCGTCAATATTTTAATCAACTGGAAAAACCTCATTCCATCTCAAGTTCTATCCTCAGGCAGAGTTGTAATAATCATTCCTAAAGTGAAAGAAAGAATTTAATAGAAGAATAGAATTTAATTAAAAGAAATAAATAGAACAGGAAACTAGAAAAAAGTGGATGCTTTCTCCACTTTGAGTTGAGGCTTCACAGGATAACCTTGAACTACTCAATCTGATTTAAATGTCTCACTTAAGTGCTTCCAGAGTTCCAGGTGCTACCGAGACAATATCTCACTGAATAATCTGGAGGACCCACTGGAGACCACTGGATGACTATAGGCTCAAGGAGCAGGCAGGCAGGACTAAAAGGTAAATAGGAGGCTAAACCATGAGCAGGGGGCTATGGATCTCCAAGAGCCAGGTAGCAACAAAAGGAACTTAGCACTTAATGTTTCTCATGTGCCAGGCACTGTGCTGAGTGTTTTATATGTATTTTCATACTTAATCCTCTCAGTAAACCTAGGAAGAAGGGACTTAGTAACTGCAGACCGAAGACATCAAACTTTATGGATACTCTTGAGCCTCTTCAGCTTCCTCTTATCTGTTCTTATTCTACTGCAGAATACAGCAGTGAAGACCTTCAAATCAAACTAAACACATGCTTGAAGGTGGGCTCGTGGGTAGGAATTTTCTTGTGGTGTTTTTTAATCTTTGCTTTTTCCCACCCTACTTAGATACAAAGGCAACACAGAAAACTATTCCTACCAGCTTCTTCTGTGTGGCAACATTTTTTTCTAACCTTGTTTCTGCACCGAAGCTATTGTCCACTGTTTGTCCCAGCTTTATGCAAGAGTCTCCAACCCAGCTTCCTACTCTTCTTGGCCACAGGACCTGTGTCTCCAGCTGTACTGGTCCATTCTAACACTGCTATAAAGAACTACTTGAAACTAGGTAATTTATAAAGAAAAGAGGTTTAATTGTCTCACAGTTCCACAGGCTGTACAGGAGGTCTCAGGAAACACATAATCATGGCGGAGGGATGAAAGGGAAGCAGGCACAATCTTCACATGGCGGAGTGGGAGAGAGAGAGAGTGAAGGGGGGAAGTGCTACACACTTTTTTTTTCCTTTTTTTTTTTGAGATGGAGTCTCACTCTGTCGCCCAGGTTGGAGGGTTGTGGGATGATCTTGGCTCATTGCAACCTCCACCTCCTGGGTTCAAGCGATTCTCCTGCGTCAGCCTCCCAAGTAGCTGGGATTACAGGCTTGCACCACCTTGCCCAGTTAATTTTTTGTATTTTTAGTAGAGATGGGGTTTCATCATGATGGCCAAGCTGGTCTTGAGCTCCTGACCTCAAGTGATCCGCCCACCTCGGCCTCCCAAAGTGCTAGGATTACAGGCGTGAGCCACCACGCCCACCACGTTGTTAAACACACGTTTAAACAATCAGATCTCATGAGAACTCACTCACTATCATGAGAACAGCAAGGGGGAAATCCGCCCCCATGATCCAATCACCTCTCTCCTCCAACATTGGGAATTACAATTCAACATGAGATTTGGGTGAGAACACAGAGCCAAGCCATATTACCAGTGTACAAATTTCTCAGTAGAATCCAAGTTCTAGTTCACTGGGGAGTTTCAGATGGTACCAGCCAAATGCCAGCTCCAGAGCTTGCTTACTGTGTGGATTCCTACTTTCTCAGTCTTTCTGGTCTCCTTGAACTTTTATCACTTTCCTGCCAGTTTAGTCATGCACTCGAAAATGTCTTTGATCTGTTTGCTTTTGTTTTGTTTTATGCAGTGTTATGTGTGCTCTATTGTTACAGAATTTCTCCAGATATCTTACCAGAAATAGAGATCTGGACTTTACTGAGGAAAAGTACTTGACAGATAATTCGGAGGTCATATTACAAAGGTTTAGTGATTAGATTGATAGGTTAGAGAGATGAAAGTGTCTGGATTGACTCCCAGATTTCTGGCTTCAGCAGATGAATTAGTGCCGTTTGTTCATTGAGCTAAGACACCAAGGAAGAGGCATCAGTTTTGGGGGAATGATGGTGAATTCAGTTTTGAAAACCCAGTTTGATAACAGATAAAACTAATTTTCAGCTTTCTATTTGTAAAGTGAAGAAATATGTACTTTACAATAGAGTTTTTATTGATATTAAATGTAATAATGAATGTGAAAACCTTAGTAATATATAAAGGGCTATGCAGGTATTGGACACTTAGAAATCCTTCTCCTACCCTCAAAGCTAATTGGTAAAAAGAGGTAATCAGAGTCTTCCTTATGACACATAGGTCCAGTGGATAATAGGGTGTGAGAACTAGGATAAAAAGGAAAACTAAGTTGCTAGACAGTTATGAGCAATATAAAGTTTTCCCAAAATATACAAACCATTTGTTAAAAGATCATTTATCTGTCTAAACATGTGATGCTTTAAAAGTACTGAGGTGAAATCTATTATGCAGTTATTTTATGAGCCACAATTATTATATGTGGAATGCTCAAAAGATGGACAACATAGGTGTCTGGATTTAGGAAGTACTTTTATGAGCTAGAAGTTTTTTTTTTTTTTTTGAGTTTTTTTTTGAGTTTTTTTTTTTTTGAGACGGAGTCTCGCCCAGGCTGGAGTGCAGTGGCCGGATCTCAGCTCACTGCAAGCTCCGCCTCCCAAGTTTACGCCATTCTCCTGCCTCAGCCTCCCTAGTAGCTGGGACTACAGGCGACCGCCACCTCGCCCGGCTAGTTTTTTTGTGTGTGTGTGTGTGTTTTTTTTTTTTTTTTAGTAGAGACGGGGATTCACCGCCTTAGTCAGGATGGTCTCGATCTCCTGACCTCATGATCCGCCCGTCTCGGCCTCCCAAAGTGCTGGGATTACAGGCTTGAGCCACCGCGCCCGGCCGAGCTAGAAGTTTTTAAAAAATTTTATTGTGGCAAGAATGCTTAACAGAAGGGCTACCCTCTAAACAGATTTTTAAGTGCACAGCACAGTATTGTTATCTCTAGGCACAATGCTGTAGGTCTCTAGAACTTATTTATCTTGTGTAACTGAATTTTTTTTGCCGATTAGCACCTCTCCATTTCCCCCCTACTGCCGGACCCTGGCAACCACCATTCCACTCTGCTCCTGTGAATTTGACTATTTTAGATACTCACATATGAGTGGAATCTTGTAGTATTTGTCCTGTGTCTGGCTTATTTCCCTTAGCATAATGTTCTTAAGTGTTCTTCAGGTTGTTGTGTATGACAGGAATTCTTTATTTGATTTAATAAAAGGAAGAAATTCCTCCTTTTTAGAGGCTGATAAATATTGCATTATAAGTGTATACACACACACACACACAGCAGATAACATTAGAAAAGGAATTTTTATTTGCAGAAATAAACAAACTTTAATTCCTGAAAGAAAGCCAAACTGAGATACATGTAAATGGGCAAGTGAAAGAGCCCTGCGTTCCGGAGCTCTCCAAAATGTCCCGGAACATTTATGTGCTGCCAATAGGTCACAAGTGTGGCTGGACCTGAGTCAGGACCCAGAAATGAAAAAAATCCTCTTGCTTCTAAAAATAATATGTGAGAAGTGCCGGTTAAGTAAAGAATACTTTTCCAAAAGATAAATGAATAAAGATTTTACCTTTCCACAAAAAGAAAAAAATGAAAAGGGGAAGAAAATTACAGAGTCACCTTCCGTAATAAACAGACCTGTCCTGTTTTTCCCTGTGTGACCTGTAAGTATTATTTTCTACTTATGTCACAGCAAATAAGTGTTTCAGAAGAACTGCTATAGATGGCTTATTTTAAGGCTTTCATCCATACTTTCCTGCCTCTATTTTAATATTTCTCTTAAAACCTTGTAGCAAAATGCAATATGCATAAATTACATAAATTATAATACAGATTGATGAAGGGTCACAGATTGAACACAGTCATCATAAGTAGGATATTTTCATTACCTTGTACTCTAGAAACCCTGCTTGTGAACCTTTGAAGTCACTACCTTCACCCAAAGGTAACCTCCATGCTAACTTCTAATCTGATTAATTTTGACTACATTTAAACTTTATTTAATTAAATCATGGTGTTCTTTTTTTCTTTGTGAGATTTGTTTGCTTAACATTATTTTAGTGACATTCATCCATAGTTACGTGAGATTGTAGTTTGTACATTCTTGTTACTGTATAATATTAATATTTTATTATATGAATATGTCACCATTCATTCATTCTCCTGTTAAGGGATAATTGGGTTGTTTATAGTTTTGGAGATGTTGCAAATAATGCTACCATAAACACTATTTTACATATATTTTATTTTATTTTATTTCATTTCATTTGAGATGGAGTTCTGCTCTTGTTGCCCAGGCTGGAGTGCAATGGCAGGATCTCGGCTCACTGCAAACTCAGCCTCCCTGGTGGTTCAAGCAATTCTCCTTCCTCAGTCTTTCAAGTAGCTGGGATTGCAGGCACCTGCCACCACACCCAGCTAATTTTTGTATTTTCAGTAGAGATGGGTTTCACCATGTTGGCCAGGCTAGTCTTGAACTCCTGACCTCAGGTGATCTGCCTGCCTCGACCTCCCAAAGTGCTGGGATTACAGGCGTGAGCCACCATGCCTGGCCTATTTTACATATATTGTAGTAAATACAGGTATGCATTTTGGATATATATCCTTTAACACATGTGGCTAAATAATTTTCAAAGTGGTAGTCCATTTACATCCCCCAAAACTGGATGAGAGTTCCAGTTACTCCACATCTTTACCAATAAACACTTGGTCACTGGTATTGCCAGTCTTTTAATCTTAGTCATTCTGGTGGCTGTTGAGGATTATTTATATATATGTTTTAAAATTAGTATTGTTCTGAAAACTAAAAGTATGGCTAACACTCCACATCATCAATCTTTTCTTCCCTCTCCAGAGGTAACCATAATCTGAAGTTAGTAACATTTCCAGCATTTTTGGTGTATATATATATCCATAAATAATGTATACAACTGATTTTTGCTTTACAATTTTACATATGTGGCATTCCAATTTGATTTTTCACCAAATATCTCCCCCAAATTTAGGAATTAGTCCATATTGATACTTATAAAGTCTACGAATTCAGTACTTAATTCAGTACTGGGCCTATTCATCTGCTTCTTCTGAAAAGTATTCAGAATAGTATTGTTCTGGAAACTAAAAGTATGGCTAACACTCCACATCATCAATCTTTTCTTCCCTCTCCAGAGGTAACCATAATCTGAAGTTAGTAACATTTCCGGGCATCTTTTGGTACTTTTACAAGGTGTGTATATGTATATAGCCATAAATAATGTATACAACTGATTTTTGCTTTACAATTTTACATATGTAGCATTCCAATTTGATTTTTCACCAAATATCTCCTCCAAATTTAGGAATTAGTCCATATTGATACTTATAAAGTCTATGAATTTTAATTGCTATTAAATAGATAGCATGCAATTTGTCCCGTTTCCTAATAAAAGGTTGCTTAAAAAATTGTGCTATGGTATCATTGTATATTTGTATGCAAATTTCTTATGGTAGAGACCCAGAAGGATGATGGTTGAATCTTTAATTTTGCACATATTTACGTTTACTTAACATTGCCATGTGCTTCTCCTAAACAGGTTTAACATTTATACTCCCAGTAGAATTACTTAAAATTTGTTTCTCCACCTTTCACCAATACTTTGATCTGCCAGGCTTTTACATTTTGGACAGTCTTTTGGGTGTCATTTATTCTGTATATAACTCTTTTGTCAGTTACATGGGTGTCAAAATTCATTCCTCTCATTTTCATTTACCTTTTTACTTTATAATGTCTTTAGTCATCCTGAAGTTTTTAAATTTTATTAAATTCATTGTTCATTAAATTTTTGGGGGTTTTTTTGTGTCTTAAGAAATCATTCTACTTTAATATCATAAAGGCATTCTCCCATGTTTTCTTATAATAGTTTTATTTTTGCTTTGTATATTTAGGTCTTTCCACCTGGAACTTATTAAATATGTGCTGTTAATAGGGATCTAATTTTATCTTCCTCCATATGGATCGCCAATAGTTTTTGCCTCATTTATTGAATAATACCCGTCTTCTTACTGATGCTAATGCAACCCGTACCATTTGCCAAATATCCAAATGTATGTGAGTCTGTATCTAGGCTTTCTATTCAGTTACATTTGTCTATTTGCTGACACCTGAAACTATGCAATATTGTTTTAATTACTAGAGCTTTATAATAAATAAAAGTATCCTTCTGCTTGTATAACTAAAATGGTCTGGGCTTTTCAATTCTTTAATTATTCTTATGAATTTTAGAGAGCAATTAACCAAATTCCATTAAAAAATCTGTATGAGGATTTGATTTGAATTGCCTTGCATTTATAGAATATTTCAGTTCCTTATAATTTTCATACCCCAAATTGCTTATTATAATTTTGTTGTTTTATATAGACAATGTTTTAGATTGACCCTATATATTAAATAAATTGATTATTATTACTTTTTGTATCCCCTCCTGCCTTTTAAATTCCATTTTCATCTTGTGAAGACCGTCCTTTGAAATTCTTTCACTGAGTATCTGTGAATAGTAAAGGTTCTCTGTCTTTGTCAGAATAGTTATTTTGCCATCACTCTTGGTAGTGAATACTGGCAGGCACTACCCGGATCCGTCTTCCTCAATGAAAGACTTATTTCCTGAGCTGCTGAGAGTACAGCAAGCCAACACAATCCAACTCTTGGCCCTCTTCAGGAGTCCTTTAACCCAAGGTCGCACTCTTCTTTGGCAGCGCTCATCCAATGACTAAATGTCATAGGTGTATAAAGGCCCAGCGCATTTCCCCTAACTCAAGACAACTCTGAAGGGATATCCCAGATTCAAAGATGAGGCCTTTACTGAGACTTCACTGCAGGTCAGCTCTTCCCTCTGCTCAATCCTGCTTCCGTTTCTTCTGCAGATGTTGTTCCCCAAAGCATTCCCTAACATACTCATTATACTCTTCTCTGACTCAGAGTATGCTTCCTGGGGAAGCCAACCTAAAACAGTTGGTGTCAGGAGTGGTCCAAGATAGTAAGCTAAGATGGGATTTATGATTTGAATCACAGGCCATGTGACTATCAGTGAGGACCCCCTCGGGGTAGGTGTAGGACAGACAGACCTTGGCACAAGGTAACAGTGCAGTAGTTAAAACTTTCATCAGTAATGAACTGGGGTGGTATTCTAATGTAAGGTTATATAAGAGTGGGTAAAATGTATCAGGCAGTTGAGAACTATGAGGGAAATAGTAATCTTAATGACAGTGGCATTGACTGTTATTGCTAAGTAAAATTGATTCTTTGAAAATAGCAAAAAGCTGGGAGTGGTTAGTTGGCTATCAAAATCTAAGAGTAAATTCCAGAAGGCCTTTTTGGTAGCAAATAAAGGGGCTTTTATCTCCTCCAGTGGGAGGGCAGAAAAAGCAGAGGAATAGGCCCAGTACTAAATAAATCCTAAGTGCGGCAGAGCTCTAAAAGAGATTATGAAACCCAGCTTGGTCGGCTATGCAAAGGTCAAGGTGCTTGATCAGAAGGAGATTCTGATGCAGGGGGAGGATCATCAGGTTTCAGTTAAAAGCGGGCAGAGCACACATTAGAGGCAGAGAATATGTGGGATGATTTGTTCACAAAGGAATGGAATCCAGAGGGCAAAACAGAAATAAGAGATGGGGAGGCTAGTACTGAAGTTCATCAGGCAACTGAAGGCACAGCCTAGCGCAGCAACCAAGAAAAGGTGGGATGTGACGCACGGCAGATAAAAGGTTTCCAACAGAAGTAAGCATGAATTTGCTGTTTGAGTCAATTGATCCAGTCCCAAATCTGTGAGTTCATTTTCCTCTTCCTTTTAGATTCCTCCTTTTTCTAAAAAAGTAAAACCAAGGGGGCCTTCCCCCGCTTTCCCTCCGTCTGCCTCCCTATTTTCCCTCGCATTTCCTGCCTTTTCTTAAGATCCTCTGCTTAGGAATGGGGCATTGGCCCCCGCAGGTGTGGGCGGGGAAGGGGCGGAGCGAACAGAAGTGGGCGGGCCCCTTCCTGTGACGTCGGCCGTAAGGGCGCTGCTGTCGTAAAAGGACGTCCGGTCCGTCTCCTAGTGTCCGGAACCGGCTGTCAGCCTCCCTGGCTCTTAGTGCCTTCTTTCCCGGAGTCCTGGTCCACGAGTTGGATTTACTGCTGTCGCGGGCGGGCCTCACGCCATTCCCTGCCCTTCGGCCCCCTGACTGTGTCCGGCCTCCCGGTGAAAGTGAGCTAGGTTTGCCCGGAGCGCGCACGAGGTAGGGTGTCCCTCGGGCGGGTGACAGTTGCGGGTCCCCAAGCCGCCTGGCGCCTCTGCCGCTTCTCCCCTGGATGCCCCTCCGCCCCGCTGGGTTCTCCAGCTCCAGGCTGGACTCCTAAAGCCGCAGTGCCACGTGCGTATTTCCTCACTTGGTGACACGCGCAGTGCCCGCAAGAAGTTGGAGTGTTACCGGAAAAGGGCTTGAACCCATATAAGTCTGAGAAGAAGATTCACTCTTTTGAGCGTGCAGAACAAACTGGAGGGAAAAAAAATGAGATTTAACTTTATCAGAGGATTCAAAGGATATCTCTGAGGACGCAGAAAGTTCATCCGCATGATCACCTCGTGATTATTTTCTGAGGTTCTTTGGCCAGGGCAGCGCGCCCTCTAGATTTTGTCATTTTACATACTGGAATGGTGACTTAGTGGTCTGGGCGTTACGTTACCGAAGTAACCACCTATTAAATGTGGCTATTTTTCAGTTGCTACCGTGCTGCTTACCACCGGTTTTTTGTTTTTTTTTTTAATTGAGCATTCAGTTCATAAAACTTCAGTTTAGAAGAATCTTGTATTTCAACTAAATAATGAAAATTAAACATACTCTTAAACATAAATTTGAACCCCGTTAAAATTACATGCTCACTGCGTGTAGAGGGAGAAGCATTTGCTAAAGATGCAAAGCAACTAATACCTTAAATGTCTTCGGAATGTTTTGACTTTGTAGTTAATAGTGTTTTTTGTTGACAGATGTTTTGTTTACATATTACATAGGAAAAATTAGACTTGTTTTACTTAAGGTGTTGGCAGCGTCAGGTCATCTGAATATATAGCTCAAAAAGGTGATATAAACTGGGTAAATAATGCTCTTTTTAATTTTTTTTTTTTTTTTGGTAATGAGATACATGATTCATTTGTTTTAATGAGGTGTAGAATACTTTATCATTGGAGAAACTTTTTTCTTAGTGGGAAAAGAAAACCAGTTTGTCTTTTAGGGTAAATTTTTTTGACGTTTACATTTTTAGAATCATAAGTGCCAATAAATGCCTTGTTTTAAGGGTCACCCGCTTCATTTGGAATAATACGTGCTTAACGTTTCGTAAGGCTTAGAATGTGCTTAGTTATCAAAAGGATAGAGTTTAACATTTAACAAGAATAAGAATACTTTGTTATACTATTTCTTAGTTTATTAAAATAGTAAATGCAGTCAATTATATCTTTTCTGTTCTCTTGTGTCAAAATAGGGGAAAATGCCTAAAAAAAAGACTGGTGCGAGGAAGAAGGCTGAGAACCGCCGAGAACGTGAAAAACAACTGAGAGCATCAAGAAGCACTATAGATTTGGCCAAACATCCATGTAATGCTTCAATGGTATCAGCTTTTTTTGATATCAGTTGATAGTTGAAAAAACCATATACTATTTTATCTGAAGTACACCTGAATAAAATTTTAGTGAAGACAGTGTTTTTGCATATATTTTGTTACTGAATTTAGTATCTCTGGCTCGTCCGTTGATTTCACTGAGTAGCAGTGATTCTTGTTGGATTTTATATTATTTATAAAACCTAGCGTATTACTTCACATACTGTTGGTGATAAAGGTAGATATTGGACAAGAATAGATAATAGAAACTTTCATTTTCCAGTTTCTTTAATGCCTTAATTTGTCTTATTAGTTGGGTTTTCATCATATTTTCTTAGCTATTCTTTCCTTTCTCTTTTCTGAACTTCCTACTTAACATCTGTTGGCTTCCTGTTCTATTACCTTATCTGCATGTGCTAAGTGGGTTAGCCCTGATAATTTCTGGGCTGCTTTGAATGGTTGCTGCTTTTGAAATATGCTTTTTGAAATACGTGAAAAAACAATTATGTCATCATTTCCTCTTTGCTTTCACTGACTGTAGAGTTATTCCAATTCTTCCTATTTCTACTCCTTTCTTTGTTTTTCTTTTCCCACTGTTTCTTTTTTTTCCCTCTTCCTTTTGTTTTGTCAAACATATATGAATTGTTTAATGTAGCTTAATTTAGCAAACGTTTATTGTGCATCTACTCTGTGCCAGGTGTTATTTCAGACACTGTGGATGGTGATACATAGATGAATTACATGGGCCCTATTTCCAGAAGTTCATAGCTCAGTTATCTTGTATATTAGGATTTGTTTGTTTATAAATGACAGAAATCAAATTAACCTTAGGGAAAAATAGTTTATTGAATGGATAATGGAATAACTCATATTGCTGGGAAGGGGAAGGATATACCTGGGACTCGGGGACAATCGGAACGTGGAACAACTTGTAGTTCTATCTTTTGCTTTTGTTTCTTCTTCCTTATTAGTTCCATTTTTTCATGTTGTTTTACTCCATTTGTTTGGTTTCATAGTTGCAGGTAGCTTGCATGTCTCACATCACATATTGTTCCTCAGAGAAGGAAAGAACTCTGAAAGGCTGGACTTGACCCAGTGCCTGTCCCAGGACTAACATTTATTGGGGTTGGTTGGGAGAGGCCAGATTACATAGCACAAATGTGACAGTGAGGCTCTCTTCTGTATGTAAGAGTCCTTTCCAGAGAAGAGAGGTGTTAGGCAGAGAAAACAATAAATGACTGGCATGCCTAAATATATATATAATGACAGCTAGATTTTAGAAGTGCTTCAATAAAGGTACAATGTACTTATTAGGACTAAGAGGTGATAAAGTTGACTGTGTGTGGAAGGGGTACAGTTCACAGAGGAGGTGGGATTTTCACCAGAACTTTCAACAGGTAGTAGGCACTTTTCAGGGAAAAGTATTAGAATAAGTAAAGACATGGAGAAGAGAGAATGTAAGACATATTTGGGGAATGGCTGACCATTAGTGACTTGAGTCTAAAAAGAGTAGGCCAACAAGGTTTGGAAAGTGGTTAAGGGCCAGATTGTGGAGAGTTTTTAAAACCATGTTTAGGACTCTGGATTTTCTGTGAACTTTATTATTTTGTATTCTCTCCTGTTTCTTATGTTCATTCTGTGATATTTTATTCCTTAACAAACAACTGAAAAATAAACTACCAATGTGTTTAGCCTCCTTCGTGATAATGCCACTTCTTCCTCTGGAATCTACCCAGACTCTCTCTCTCTTACATACCTTTGTTATTTAAGCATGGGTAGATGCTTGTATACATGGGTGGAGTTGGAGCTTTAGTGTAGTGTCACTTAAATTTTAACCTGAAAAGCAGGTTATTCTTTGTAATACAAGTAAATTTGCAGTTTTCAGTCTGCAGAAAAATTAATGTGGCATTTTTATATGTTACAGGAATGTGACAAGTGTCAGAGGTAAATTTTATTTCTTTTTCTATCTACCTTTACTAAAATTGTCCCTCTGACCTTTTATTTGACATTGACCATATTTTAAAATTTTATTTTACATGACAAGGCGGCAGAAGAATAGAGCATTTTGCTACTTTTGTAATTCTGTACAGAAGTTACCAATTTGTGCACAGTGTGGTAAGTAAGTAATAACTAAGGACATATACTTTTTTAAACTGGTAGTTCATCAATTTGAACTTGGGTGGGTTTGTTGCTATTGGTTACAGTGCTTACAATTGGTTATAATGTTATGCTTTACCATTAAAAAAATAACAAAATGTGTTATGTTGCCTACCAAAAAACTATCAAGTCTTGATTTTGTCTCTTTGATGTAATGCTGGAAAATAATTAAGGTACAATTTAGATATAGGTTACCAATAAGTTTTTTTAAACAATAAAGGATCAGATTTTAGACATAACATTTGGGGATCCTGAACTTTTAGTTATACTACCTTAGTCTTGTCAGTATCTATTTGTTTACTTATCTACATTTTGATTCCTGCTGATATTACCTGCAGTGTGTTAGACCATTGGGAATAATTTTATTCCACATTTACCTGGTACTTATTTTGTGATCAGTAGTTTGTGAGTTTGATGCTTACCATGTGATTCATGAGTTTCCTCACATGTATTCTCAAATTATTGAAATCAAGTTCCTAAGTCATGTGCCCAATTCTTAAGTATAGGTGGAGACTTGTACCCTGAAATGATTATTCAAAATAAAACTAAATGTTAGCAAGATGGGTGTTTCCCAAATAGTCTTCCACAGACTACCTGAAATACTAATGGATATTTCTTGAAAAATATATATGGATATACATTTGAGAAATATTGCATGCATCCTCCTCTCATTCTCATCTGGGAGATTTCTATTATATATTTATATGTTAGAAGTTCTGAAGACTTGCAATAAAGAAACCGTTAACTTTTTTACTCTAGATTTACATCCCTCCCCAACTTTTGATGAACAAGTATCACTTTTATTTATGAGATAATAATTTCAGGTAGAACAATTTGGGGTATGCCTCATTTAAATGTGTTTATATATAATAATATTCCAGAAAGTTAGTAGTGTTTAGGGCTATATCCCTGAATATTTCTAGTGTAGTTCTAGATTTCAAAGAATATATCTTTTCAATTCTACAGTTAATGAAAAAGAGAAAACTGGCCTATATGGAACACTCATGGTAGTTTTTATAGCCTTGTTTCACAAAACGTAATGAATGTAGAGTGAGAAAATAGACTTTGTGGAAGATTAAGAGGTAAGTTCTTGCTGGGACTTACCCATATTTTCAGTGTCTCTGGGCTTAAATTTTGTAGTGCTGTTAGATGGATGCATTTCTCATTTACTGACTCTTAGTGCTGGACATGGAACAGTTGGGTAGCTGCTGCCTCTCATTTCCAGTTCCTCTTCCCATTTCCTATTGTCTAACTTTATTCCTTAGGAAATCAAGATAATGGAAAATGGTTTCTTTTGTGTTCCATTTTGTGGAGTCTCAGATGGATGATTAATATCATTAATTCTCACATAATATCTGATAAGCAAATTTCCTGATAGTGTTTTGGGTTGGTAATTTAATTTGCTTCTAGATCAGAGGTTTAGTGGTTGTGTGGTGATTTGTAGCTGTATCACCGTATCGTTTATTATGCTTATTTGGGCACCATTTCAAAATTTTGCTGGGAAAATGTTTAACTGGGGGCTTTCTTGTAAATTTTTATGTTTGGATAAAATTACATTAACTTGATAAGTTACATAATCATTTGGTTTGTTTGAGGTATTCTGTGGAAAGAAATGATAACTTCAAACCACAATTTGTATTGTGAATTATAAAATGTAAAATTTATTATAAACAAGCATTCCTTTAAAAATATTTTGAATAATCTGAAGATTCATACGTTTTTAAACTGTTAAAATGATCATTAGATTACAAAGCATAACCTGTGATTTCTGATTTAGTACAAACAAATTAGCATATATGTTGTTGTTTAGTTCATTTTACAGATTTCTTAGTAAATTTGAAATCTGAAAAGTCTGATTCGAGTAATGAAGTCTCAGTTACATCTATTTTCTCTTTTTAGTTATGTAAGCAGTAAATACTGATTCAATTTCATTAGTTTTTAAATTATTTCCTCAGGAACTTGGGCTGGATAAAAGAGGAATTCGTGAGTACTGGTATGTATTCCTTTGCAAGACTAACAGTGCAAATGTTTCTCTTCATTAGGGAAAACAAAGTGCATGATGAAGTCTTCAGACTGTGTCATAAAGCATGCTGGTGTATACAGTACTGGCCTTGCAATGGTGGTAAGCTTCTTCTTCTCTCTTAGACTAGTACGTTTTCAAGGATAAGAAAAAGACATTCTGATCAATGGTTATTTTTTTCTAAATATCACTGCTTTATCCCTTGTTACAATCAATCTGTAGTTATCTGGATTATCAGTGGCATGCTTTTTGTATGATTTTCCCTTAGTACCCACTTGTTTCTAGCTGCTTCTTTCTTTCTTATTAGGAAATATACAAGGCATGGAAACTTTTCATGCTGATCTAAACAGAATTTCATTTATCAGTGGTACCTTTCTAATATCTCTTAACCAGGCTTCACAAAACAGTATTTAGTGTACTGAAAGCCCTGCTTAACCAATGTTTAAGCCTTTGCTTAAATAAGCAACCTAGTTCTAACGGAACCTAGGATAATAGTGTTCTTTAAAACTTTACATTTCAGAAAAGTGTATATATTTAACATACCTCTTCATTACATACAGGATTTTTTTTTAAGTAAATTCAGCTTTTTGAATAATAAAAACAATTGGATTATGTGATGTATTTTGCTCTTTTTACTAAAACATGTTTTCCTTTTAAATATGAGGTAACCAGTTTTACTGTATTGTTGTATGATTTTATGTTCAAATAAAGTTTTGTTCAAATTGTAGTCCATGAGGAAAATGATTCTATATTTATGTCAAATGGAATATTTTATTTATGGTAAATTTCCAAGAACATGTAAACTTCTATTATGAGGGAGACCTATATTTCATATGTGCATATATTATAGAAGCAAGGAGCGAGAATTATCTTGTGAATTGCTATTTATTTTAAATATAGGATTGTCAATGTTATCTTTATTCAGAAACCCTTTCAGTCTTCCTTGGTAGCTTAAGTTCAGTCAAATTTATTTTTTAAAATCACCGTGTGTTTTGAATGTGAATAATTTCTTCTTAAAACATTTAAGTAGAGTCATATATCATTAGTTATAAATTCTAGAAAAGTGATTTTCTGGATATTTTATATTTGCCTCCTCAGATTCCCCCTGAGAATAGCAGGAGAATAAGATCTGGTGTTCATTCTTTCATCTCACTCCCTACCAGGTTATCCTGGTTTGGTTTTGTCTTTTCTCTAAGGACCACATTTCCTCTCTGTATGGTCAGGTAGTCCTCTCCTGTTTGTCCTAAGTCCTTCCCTGTCCTCTGTAAATTATCTCTATTAAAACTCTTCTGGATTACCTAGTTTGAGTGTACCATCTCTTTTTTGCAAGAACTCTGGCTGATCCAAGAGAGATAGTTGATGATTTGCTAGCTATACTGATAACCCATTTTTGCAAGTCAAAAAACATTCTTCCTATTTGTTGTTCGCTACATTTGTTTCAGAGTCTTGAATAATAGAATACTGAATTGAGATTCTGAAATCCTGGCTTTAAATCTCACCTCACCTGTAATCCAACTCTGGGACTTGGATTTAGTCTTGGGCCCCATGCTTTTCCTTTATAAAGGAAAGATTGTCTGATCCTACTCTCTTAAGATTCTTTCTAGCTTTTAATATTCAATAGGTGTCAATGTTTTATTGAAACACATATTGTTATTGTCTTTTCTTGATATAGAATTGGAGAATCTTACCCTGTATTTTAGTTCCATATATTTTACTTAAAAATTTTTCCACAAAGAAGTGTAATTATTATTAAAATATAAGTTTCCATAAGAGAAAAAAAGCTGGCAAAAGTTTCATATTTCTCAGTAATTCTAGAAAAGCTATGCAATTATTTTATAAATTATATAGATAAGAAGGTGTTTTAAAAATCAGAAATGGTAGTATTTAAAAATTCAATTTAGTTACAGGAATTATTATAGACAAGAAAGCTTAAACTGTTGTCTCCTCCAAAGTCCATTTGAATTAAATTCATTTTGAGGAAAACACTTCCAACTCTGACTTAATTAAATAATATTAGGGTAAGTGTGCAGTTTACCTTTTCTTCTTTTGATACGTAACTTTTGAGTTTTGTATATTGTGGGTAGCTGTTAAGTTGTTTTTCAGAGAACCCTTTTTAATTTTGGCTTAGAGTGAGTAGTACAATTTTTTAATGAAGCTACCTGCTATCATTGAGGGTTGATAAATTGCTAAATGTATACAGTTTTTATGGTTGTCATGGTTAAGCAATGGTTGCAGGTGATCAGGTGATAATGATTATCTATTCTTGTTCCTTGGTTACAGGGTGCAATATGTGACTTCTGTGAAGCTTGGGTTTGCCATGGTAGGAAATGTCTCAGTACACATGCCTGTGCCTGCCCTCTTACTGATGCTGAGTGTGTTGAATGTGAACGAGGCGTGTGGGACCATGGTGAGTCATTGGACACAAGCAATGAGCTTCGTTATAGGTGAAGGTTGACTTGGAAACATTTTGCATGCTATTTTTGAGATTTTTTTTCAGGATACTGTCAATCCTAACTACCGGTACTATTTAGATTATCAGCATCGTTAGAGAAGGGATCTATACTATCAGTTATTGTCAATGCTAGTATTGTTTACTCAAACGTGGAGGGAGTTGGGGTGGAGCAGGTAGTCTTTTTGAGCATTGTGAGTGTTATATGAGTAGCTAGTGGATAGTAAGAGCCCCCTTTTTTCAGTTTCAGTTTAGTTTCAAGGACTTCCAACAGTTTTCATTTTAGCTTTTATCAGAAAAAAAATGGCTGAACAATTTTGGTGTACCTCCAAAGTAACTTGCCATCTCTTCTAAGCAGTTTTATAGATAGGAGTTTTTCTTAATTAAAGTTTATCTTATTTACATTTGTATTTTTTTTTTAATCCAATAGGAGGCAGAATATTCAGTTGTTCTTTTTGCCATAACTTTCTCTGTGAAGATGATCAATTTGAGCATCAAGCCAGCTGCCAGGTTTTAGAGGCAGAAACATTTAAATGTAAGTTTTTAAATATTAGATGTTCTTTATACCCAAGATTCTGAATAGTGTATTAATCTTAATGAAAAAGGAATCAGGTTTTTTTATACTGCTTCTCATGAACTGTAATTTAACTCAATCTGTATTTTCTGTTTCTAGAAAACACTCAGAACAGTCAGAATATAGTTGTAAATTTTTCAGCAGGGATGCCACTGGCATATTGGTTGGGCCAGTTCTTCATTTTGTAGGCTTGATTTGATTAGGCGTTGCAGGACTTACACCTTTCCTGGTTCAGACTACCACATGTCATTTTTACCTTCAAATTATTGTAAAAACCAAACCCTCACCCTTCTTCCTTCCCATTTCCAAATGCCCTCCAGTAAGAGATACCACCCTGTTTGTTTCTGCTAGTTGGTTCCAGTGATTCTTAGACAGGACTGTATATCAAAAATACCTGTGGAGGTTTTAAAACTAATGTGGATGCCCAGGTCTCATCCCTGGAGATTCTATCTTTTAAGTCTGTGGTGGGTGCCAGGCACCTGTATTTAACCTACACACAAAATTCTCATGTATTTTCCAGTTGAGAACCAGCATTACTGACTGGGATAATAGTATCAACTTTACAGATGTTTCTTTTTTGGAAGGTTCATTGAAATGAGACTCCATATAAAACAATAGTATGTAGTACTTGGCATTTAAAAAGCCCTTTTTAAATAGTAGTTACTATTATAGGAAAAAGACTGAAATTCCCCAGGTATTCTCTTCCTTTAATTTGGTTCTTGTTCTGTTATGAAATCCTAATTCTTACACTTACTTATAAATTTAAAGTACATAAGTCATCTCTGTAATATACATACAACATACATACTACACACATACAATATATGTGTATGCATGTGTATATAATTCTTACAATATATATAAAATTCTCAAAGATTAAAAGAGCATCTTGAAGTATATATCATTTTTGAGCCTTTCTTAGCCTTTTGCAGAATGTATAATAATAAATTTAATTATTTTATTTGCAGCATGGGAGCTTTGTGTGTTTTATAACATTTGAACCCAAAAGACAGGCAGCTGTCTATAAGGCTGTATTTCCATTGCAAGCTTTTAGTGATTTGATAAAAGACAAAGGAAAATTCTAAGAATGTAAGAATGGGATTTAAGATTAATCTCTTTCCCACAGGTGTTTCGTGCAATCGGCTTGGTCAGCACTCGTGTCTCCGTTGTAAGGTATACCTATGCATTTTTTCTTTTTAGATTTTGTTTTTAATCTTTATACCCCTCCACCAGTCCTTGGATTATATGTAGCTGTAATTAATGTATAAGATACCTTAAAATTATATAGTTTAATTCTTTTATTTTTGAGATTATGGAATTGAAGTTGAGAAGGCTTACATGACTTTCCAGTGGTCATCTAGTCACCTTGTAGTAGAGTTGTGACTAGTGCACATTTCTCTGGAATCCTGGCTCTGTGTTTTTAATGGAGAACATTCTGACCAAGGTGATGAGAGTCTATTTTAATTAATGTCAAAATGTACCTGCCTAGAAGAGTTTGGGTAAAGATTTCCAAATTTTTCTGTGTCCTTAGGCCTATTCTCTAGCATTTGTTCATCAAAGATTACTAAACAGATGTAGCCAATGCCCTTCCTCTCAGAAGCATTTCTCTAGTTCTTATATTCCTAACCCTATGTCTTATTTATCTTCCAGTTCTGTTCTAGTTTTACCAAATGGCGTTCAGGCGTTGTCTGTGTTGTTTTCTTTGTCTGGAGTACTTTTCCATCTTTGCTTACCCTATTGCCCTTCCATTCTTCATGTCGCGATTAAGACTTCGTGTCTCTAAGATGCCTTTCCCAAACCCCATGTCTGCTTTAGTGCTCTTCCCTCTGCACTTCCCCTTCAGTGCTTAGTGTCTTGTAATTGCCCTTTCACTGTCTCCATCCCCAGTTAGACCATACACTGTGTGAGAGTAAATAGGCTGTTCACCATTATTTCATTTCATCAGGGGCCTTATGAATACTGAAATATTTTTGAACGGCTAAATGTACTTACATGTCATACTCAATATAGTTAGTCTGCCTTTTGTTAGATCATTGTTCAGAAGAGTCCTGACAAAAATCATTTCTGTTAAAAAAAATGAAATGAAAAGTGTGACTGGTCCCAACAAAATTCTTAATCTTACTGCCTTAACAAAGCTATATCTTTAAAGCAATGAATACTGTCTTGTATATTTTTATATTTTTATTTACTTATTTTGCTTCTCCTATGTAGGCTTGTTTCTGTGATGATCATACAAGGAGCAAAGTGTTTAAGCAAGAAAAAGGAAAACAGCCTCCTTGTCCTAAGTGTGGGCATGAAACGCAGGAGACTAAGGACCTTAGCATGTCAAGTAAGGCCCTTAAGATACTAAGGAATTGATTTTTGCTTTCGTACTTAGACAAAGTTTATCTTTTTTTTTTTTTTTGGTCTATTTTTCTTACTGCCTCTTATTTGAAAAGATGAATGTATTCTTTTAAGCAAGTGGAATTTTACAGCTTGGGAAAATATGTCGGTAAAGTTTTTCAGTTTTACTTAAATATACCAATATTCATTTTGATATTTGGTATTTGCCTTAGTTAATGACAGCAAATACTGAAATTTAAGATAAAGAGTGATTTTTAAATTTTTGTTGAAGCTTCCTTGTTAAATAGTTGAGTAGCTATAATTCCTTCATATTAAAGTGGTGATAATCTTAAGTACTTAGAAGTCAAATTTACTCTGAAGCTATCTTAGGCGTGTGGTATTTGAGCACCTATGTTTTTTTATGTAATAGCACTACTATAGGAAATTATTTTATGGTTTTTATGTAACTTTTTTTGTGAAGTAATAACACTACTATAAGCATGCTTATAGTAATGCAGCTCCCAATTTTGTTAAAGAGAAATTTGACTCTTAACCAGACATATCAGAATGGAAGCATAATTCTAAGTGACTGACTGCCTTGTTTAATCATAGATGTAGCTGCACAGTGAGGTGAGACTGATGATTTTGCTGATCTTCCGCACTAAACTTTGTGTCACTACTAAGGCAGAAGAAATGACAGGCTTTGTTTTTCAGGGCATCTACATTGTAAAATAGCTGTCTTAAGAAAAATGTACTGATATGAAATCAACTGTATTCTGTGATTTATGTGATTTGAAAATAAACTGTCAGTGACCAAACAGAAGGTATTTTAGTTTTAAACATGCCTCATTACCTTTGGAGTGGTCTGTTGGTCTAATTTGTTTTCTAGATTTAATAAAATGACACTGTAGTTTTTATCTTTTATGGTGTGTATATAGACTCAGGTGAAAAAATTAGGAAAATATGACCTATTTTTTCATTTGGGATTAAAGCAGCCAATGAAATTCATGAAATGTTATAGAGGAAGATGAGAATGTAGAGGACTGGAACTAACCAAATGCCTTGTACATGTCTGTCTTCTATAGCACGCTCCCTGAAATTTGGCAGGCAGACCGGAGCTGAAGAGGGAGATGGAGCTTCTGGGTATGATGCCTACTGGAAGAACCTTTCATCTGATAAGTATGGTGATACCAACTACCACGATGAGGAGGAGGATGAGTATGAAGCAGAGGATGATGAAGAGGAAGAAGAAGAAGGCAGAAAGGATTCAGACACTGAGTCATCAGATTTGTTTACTAATTTGAATTTAGGAAGGACCTATGCTAGTGGCTATGCTCACTATGAGGAACAAGAGAACTAGGGGAGCTGCTTGTCCTCTAGTGGCCGTGTGTGAGAGGAGCAGGAGTGGGTGTGTGCGCTTGATGAATTGTGGGTGGATGTTCAAAAGTACCTTAGCCACTTAGCCTTGTGCGGAAGGCTAGTTACACTTAATGGGCCAAGCGATAGGATGTAGCGTTTTTATAGAATTGATAATCAAGCTTACGGCATAAGAAAAATGAATTTCAAATGTAAGATGTTTATTGATCGAACCAATTGAAGTATCATGGATTGGATTGTTACTGATTTCAGTAAAGTAGTATGTTTTGCCAATTAGATACATATATACAGGATAAAGGAATAGGATGGTAATATATTTGTTTGAAATTAAATTACTGCTTTTATTAAAAAATACTGCTTCATTCATTTGTCTGATTTTGTAAAATGTAATGAGTAAAATGAATTACTGTATTTTCCTTTTATGTCCACAGAATGAAAGTCATATGTTGTTATATTCTAAATTTTCATTAAATATTCATGTCACCTTGAGTTGTCATGATATGTGTGTTTTAGTATTTGACCTATTCTCTTTCTTCACAATGTATATCCTCAGTGGTACCTATTATTAATGCCTTAAATGTAGTGATAAGGTGACTAGTTAGCCATTTTTCAGAGATACAGTATCAGAAATAGTATTATTACAGAAGCTTTACCCAAGACATTTTATTTCTCTTTGAATAAACCTATTATTTCACTTAAGTACTTTTGATATTATATTTAATTTTTTGTTCTGTATTTTCAGTTTGTTTTGGAAAGCATTCCAATTTTTTTACAAATTGCTTCAGTTTTTGCACATACGGAAATAGGTAGTAGAGACTGTGTGGTATACACTTAAAGATAAGCAGCCCAGACCCCATCACTGATGATAGGTGGAGGACAGTCATGTCACAAGTCCCAGTTGTTACAACTTACACTGGCAGTTAATAGGGATTGGGTAGTTGTAGAAGGAAAGACAATATCTGATTGCCTGACATTTTAGATGTATGGAGAAAATGTAGCTATGAGGATAACAGGGTTGGATGGCCATTGTCAAGCCATTTTTGTTCTATAGAGGCATACTTAACAGCCAAGGACAATAACAGGCAATGGAAAGCCAGAAGTCAAAGTTAGAGGGCCTCTGGTGGCGTATGAAAAAGGGTTTCGTCTTTTGCAGTAGGACAGCTTGAAAAAACCGAGGACCAAGCCCAAGACTTAATAGTTTCTTTTTTTTTTTTTTTTTTTTTTTTTGAGGCAGAGTCTTCACTCTGTCGCCCAGGCTGGAGTGCAGTGGCGCGATCTCGGCTCACTGCAAGCTCCGCCTCCCGGGTTCGCGCCATTCTCCTGCCTCAGCCTCCCGAGTAGCTGGGACTACAGGTGCCCGCCACCGCGCCCGGCTAATTTTTTGTATTTTAGTAGAGACGGGGTTTCGCCGTGTTAGCCGGGATGGTCTCGATCTCCTGACCTCGTGATCCGCCCGCCTCGGCCTCCCAAAGTGCAGGGATTACAGGCGTGAGCCACCGCGCCCGGCCGACTTAATAGTTTCAAAGGATAAACTTCAAAGACAGTTGCCAGCCAAGGTAAGTCTATTATGCCAACATTGGCAAACTGCTTGGGAAAACCTGTGACCCTGACAGATGGAGACATCTGAATCGATGGTACTGGAGATTTTTACTCCCCAGACTCCTGAATTTCTGAGCTTTCAGTCATAGCCCACCCCTCCATGTTAAGGGCAAGCACTCCCCGCTTCATTCTCAGGCTGGATGACAATGCAGAGGCTTTTTTCCTCAGGAAACATGCTCCCTTCAAGACTTGTCCTGTCTCCAGGCCATTATAGTTAGTATCTCCAGGCCTAAAATTAGAGTTAAGTGATGATAAAGTTAAGCAAAACTCAGTTGAGGTGCTGGAAGTGAAGTGAGGGGAAACAGACTATACCCCAAAGGAACTGCAAGAATTAGGAAGAGTTGGAGGAATATGCTTGAGGTTGGAATCAGTGCTTAAGAGGATCAAAACATAAAATTAGGGAGGAGTTTGATGGCAGCCCCTACACTGCATCTTTGGATTGCTAAGAGCTATCTTAAATTAGAGGGTTTTAATACCTTGGCTAGGATCCTGTGAGACGGTGTGAACTCATTATCAGGATGGCTTCTTGAAGTTTGGAAAAAGTAATGGTCCTTTCTGAGCAAAGTCGAAACACTAGGATTACTGTGACATGGTGGAAGAATGGATTTAAAAGGTTAAGGGAATTGGGTATGTTGGAATGGATTGGAAGATGAGATGATTGTGTTCCATGGGAAGGCTCGGTGGACACACCATTGAATAGGGCCGTAGAAACCTGCACTGATGATGGGGTATAAGCATCTCTAAAAATATGTGGTAGCTCTCAGTGGGCCATATCAGATAGTAGGAAAAGAAAACAGTTCAGCTTGCTGATGGCAATGTATGACAAGGTTCTGAAAAATAGTGGCTAAAGTGGCAGTGCCCAACTGCCAAAAGTCAGGGGGTTACAGTTAATGAGAAAGTGAGAGTGGTAATCAAGGGGTCCTAACCTGCAAAGAGTTATGGAGAAGGCTAATGTAACATAGCATTTTAGGGACAAAACAAATGGGTAGCCAACACGAATACTACTCAGTTTGTCCCACTAGATAAAATTAAGGATGGATTACATGGAAGCTAAGGGTAGTCACCCCAATAAAAAGCTAGCATCCCTTGCTCAATTTCTGGGCCTGAGTCACTTCAGACCTGGAGCCCAGACTGAAGAGGTGGCTGGGTCCCAGGAGGAAAGACATGACACCATGGCATCTGTACAAGGTAATGATTCCCTTTGGTGTTTCCTCAAAGGGATCCAGAGCCATTTGCTCTGGTAATTCTAAGTTTAGGAAAGGGGAAATATAAGGGATTTCAAGGATTGTTGAACACAGAATCTGAATTGACATTGATATTCAGATAGTGTCCCTGTTGCTTCTTTGTAGGGGATGAGGGAGGAGTTGGGTTATACAAGGAGTCCTGGGCAAGTTTAAGCTTACAGTGGTTTCACAACGTGTGTGGAGGGCCAAGTGAAGCCTCTGACACTGCCTACCCTTGTGTCCTCTTACTTCAGCCAGATAGTAATACACAATAGTGTCACTTGCAGGATGCAGTACCACCCCTAGGGATCTAAAAGATGCAGAGGTGATCATCTCATCACATCTGTCAATTCACCATTTTGGCCCCTGCAGAAATTTTATGGATCCTAGAAGATGGTGATAGACAAGCTCAATAAAGTAATATCCTTGATTGCAACTGCTATGCTAGATGTGGTATCTTCGTTAGAGTAGATGCATGTGGACCAAGTATATGGAATATCATCTTGGTTCGTGCAAATGCATTCTTCTCTCTCAATAAGAGAAGGGAATCAGAAACAATTTGCATTCACACAGAATGGGCAACAATATATATTTATAGTTTTGTAAACTACACCACTTTATCCTAAAGAACAGATCTGTTACCTAATGACTATGTTGAGGCTGGATGAACAAGTGGCTAGACCATTGAGAACTCGGCAGGAGATGTGTTCCAGAGGGAGGAGATAAAGCTTATGAACTTTCAGTGGATAAACCTTATAAACTTTTTGCCATACTCATAAATTTTTCAGGGTTCCAATGGTGAGGGGCAGTTTGATGCATCTGATCTAAAGTATAAAACAAATGAAAGCATGTATTCTCTTACTCTGAGGAAGGAAGCACAATGCCTGGTGAGCCATCCTGAGTTCTGGAGGCAGCGTATGTCACACCTGAGGATAGTGTCCCGGCCAGTGTAACAGTTGATGCAAAAGGCTGCCTGTTTTAAGTGGAGCCCCCAGCAGGTAAGAGTTCTGCAGCTGGTCTAGGTTGCAGTGGAAGTAGCCCTGCTTTCTGAGCCACAGAGTGATGCTACTATATTGGAGATATTAGTGATGGGATAAGTTGTGCTGTAGCAAGCCGCAGCAGGAGAGTCACTGTGCTCATCTCTGGGTTATAGAGGAAGCTTATGCCATCTGCATTTAGAGACTCATATACTCCCAGAGGCAGAGAGAATGGTTTCCAACTTACCAAGGCCTATCTAGTTACCACCACTGCCAAATGTCACCTGTCAGCAACAGGGGCAACTGCTGCACCCTTGATGGGGTATCATCACTTGGGGAGACAAATCAGAGAGCCACCCCAGAAAGGCTAGTGGTTCATTATCAGTGGAATAGATCCACATTCTTGGAATAGGCTTACCTTTCCTTCCTGCAGGGCCTCATCCAGCATTGGTACCTGAGGGCTTATGGAATGTTTGATTCACTGGCATGAAATCCTACATAATATATGTCAGGCCATGGAATCATCTTTAAAGTAAAGAAAGCTGCAGTAATAGGCCTGTGACCATGGGATTCACTGTATCATATAGTGCACCACCCAGAAACTTCCTGCCTGACGATGTGGCACAGTGGTGTGCTGAGAACACACCGAAGCAGCAGTTCAGAGGCGATACTCCGTAACAATTTCATACCATCCTTCAAGTTACAGATATGCCTTGACCCACAGGTATTCCTATTCCAATGTGTTTCCAATAGATAAAGTGCATGTGTGGTAGGTTGAATAGTGTCACTTTAAGGTCATGTTCTTCTGGAATGTCAGAATGTGACCTTATTTGGAAGTAGGGTCTCTGAAGATGTAACTCGCTAAGATGTCAGTTAATTAGGCTAACATCTTAGGGGCTGGGCTTATATCCAAAGGTTAGGTGGGCTCATATCCAAAGATGATGAGAGGACACACAGACACACAAGAAAGAAAGCCATGAGAAAATGGAGTCAGAGATTGGCGTGATTCATCTACAAGCCAAGGAATGCTAAGCATTGCCTGCAACCACCAGAAGTGAGAAGAGAAGCATGGAACAGATGATCTCTCAGACCCTCTAAAAGTAATAAACCCTGCCAACACCTTGATATTGAACTCCTGGCCTCCTGAATGGTGAGAGAATACATTTTCTGTTGTTTTAAGTCATCCAGTTTGTGATAATTTGTTATAGCAACCCTAGGAAGCTAATATGCCATGGGAATTAGGCATGGAAGCAGGAGTTGCCACCACTCCCAGTGATTCACTGGGGAACATTATGCTTCCCAACTCTACACTCCTGGGTTCTGAATGACTAGAATTCTATGTCCTCAAGGGGATACCTTTCTTCATGGGACCCAGTAAGTACCACCATTGGATAATAAGCTGTGCCTGCCACCTTGGTATTTGTGACTTTTTATGTCTAGGGACTGTCACTGTCTTGGCAGAGATAAGTGCCTTTCTTCATCAGAAGGAGGTAGGGCTGCTCTTACCTGACGGGGATAGGGAGGATTATAAGTGGAATCCAGCAACTCACTTGAGTTTTCTAGGTGCTCCTTTGCCCACTTGTGACTATACATGAACATATATGGACATAGCCAGCAGCCACAGGCTATGAAGGGCATAGTGACTAGACTCTTCGGGATGAGGGTTTGGGTCATGCCACCAGATAATTACCAAGACTAACAGAGGTGGTAGTTGTCAGGTAACTTTAGGACCTGCCCCAGCTTCAGAGAGCTGCCTTGGCTGAAATCAGATCCTTCCCAAAGCAGACCCTGCATCTGGTGACTTAAATGACTGGTCTGGCTAATTTAGCCCAACACGGCCCATCATGACAAATAGCTATGAAGTTACTATCCCTATACAGAATCTAATAGTTGACACTTAAGAATATGGGGGTAAATATGCTGCTTCCTCTGCGTTTTGGTCATGGTTTGGCAAATTCCTTGCTGGAATACTGTAATGATGTATGTAAGGTTGACCTTTATAAGTCACCTACCAGCTTCTGCTCATGCAAAATATACTAGTCCATTTCCGAAAGTGAATAGACCATATAGCATGCTCACCTGTGCTTTAGAGAATGGCTGGTTACTTATTTGCCTAATGAGAATAAGTCAAAGAATGAAGCTTAATATATTAATCTCTAATAATATTTTGTGGAACCAGACATAGTACAATGCTAAATCAGGCATATGGAAGCATTTTAAATAAGAAATACAATGTAGATAGAGGCAAGAGCTTTCTTTTTCTTTTCTTTTCTTTTTTTTTTTTTTTTTTTGAGATGGAGTCACAGTCTGTCACCCAAGCTGGAGGGTAGTGGCCTGAACTCCGCTCACTGAAACCTCTGCCTCTGGGGGTCAAGTGATTCTCCTGCCTCAGCCTCCCAGGTAGCTGGGATTACAGGCATGCACCACCGTGCCTGGCTAACTTTTATATTTTTAGTAGAGACAAGGTTTCGCCATTTTGGCCAGGCTGGTCCGGAACTCCTGACCTGAGGTGATTTGCCTGCTTTGACCCCCCAAAGTGCTGTGATTACAGGCGTGAGCTACCACACCTGGCCTGGGCATTTTTGATAAAGAGCTTTGGTGGGAAAGCAAAATAATATGCTAACTGCAATTTGCTGATTTGTATAACTCAATTTTGCCACTAAACAGCAGCACTTTTACATTAAATCCAGGTAAAAATTCAGTTAGCATTTGCTACATGCCCATCGTCAAAATGCTAGAATACTAGGACAGATGAAAGATTTAAAGGTAAATACAGTATTATGTAAGCTGTTAAAGCTTACATTTTATTAGAGAAAATAAGACACTTATATCCAAAGGTTAGGTGGGCTCATATCCAAAGATGATGAGAGGACACACAGACACACAAGAAAGCAAGCCATGAAAAGATGCCGTCAGAGATTGGCGTGATTTATCTATAAGCTAAGCATTGCCTGCAACCACCAGAAGTGAGAAGAGAAGCATGGAACAGATTATTCCTCAGACCCTCTAAAAGTAATAAACCCTGCAAACACCTTGATATTGAACTTCTGGCCTCCTGAATGGTGAGAGAATACATTTTCTGTTGTTTTAAGTCATCCAGTTTGTGATAATTCAGTTAAAGCTTACATTTCATTAGAGAAAATAAGACGCAGTACAAGGTTAATAGTAGCTAACATTTGCTATGTGTTCTCCGTACGGCCCAAGCTGCTTTACCTGCATAGGCGCTTTGAATTCTCACAGCAGAGGTAGGGTACAGTATTTAGCTCCCTGAGCAAGCCAGGCCAGTCTCCTCACCCTGCTCTGTCTAGAGCTGTTCTAGTAGCAAGCTGCCTGTGCTGCTAATGTGATCGTGGAACCAGAGCACTGTTGTTGCTGCTTCTGTCACTACAAACTAAAGGATCTGCTGCAGCAGTGGAGACCACTGCCTCTTGTCACTTGTGGGTATAACCTGACGGCATCTCTGGTCACATGTCCTGGGGTTTTTTTATTGCCATTGAGGTATGACATACAGTCGGATTTGCTTTTGGTCCACTTTTGTGTAATGGAGAAGTGCAGGCATAGTAAAGCCTCATGGGAGTGACCTCTAACAAATGGGAAACAGAAATTAGTAGATAAACTTACTCCCTCTTCTCCACTTTCATAGTAACTTCAAATGTTCTCTCTGAAGACGTCCTGTGAAATCAAGAAATCGGCTTGTCACAGACTCTGGCCATACAGGACTCTAGCCTGTGAGGTTTCTCTCCTCTCTTCACCGCTTGGTTTCTCCTTCACTAACCCCTGCTTCTGTGGGACTGCACATTTAATATTTTCTGAGGAAACTGGGCTAACGCAGGTAAAAGTTACCAATACCAGGCTGAATGTGTACTTAAGAAAAGTACAAAGGAAATGTAGAATGCGAAAAGGTGGAAATAAGAACTGGAGTCACTGTGGAAGGATTTAAGGATATTCTAGGCTGGATACTGATGGCTCATGCCTGTAATCCCAGCACTTTGGGAAGCTGAGGCGGGTGCATCACCCGAGGTCAGGAATTCGAGACCCGCCTGGCCAACGTGGCAAAATCTTGTCTCTACTAAAAATATAAAAATTAGCCAGGCGTGGTGGTGGGTGCTTGTAATCCCAGCTACTCTGGAGGCTGAGGCAGGAGAATCGCTTGAATCCAGGAGTCAGAGGTTTCAGTGAGCCAAGATCGCCTCACTGCACTCCAAACTGGGCGACAGAGAGAGACAAGAAAAAAAAAAAAAAAAAAAACGAAAAAGGATATTCTACATGGGGAGGGACTTCCTAAACAAAGAAAACATTTTTCAAATAAACAAGCCTAGAATGTGTTCTTTAAATCAATAAATAATCTTGAAGGTGATTTATATTTTTTGATGAAATTTGTGTTATTCAATATTTTCTTTAGAAGTTATTTGACTTTTGTAGGCGTATGGTAATTTCAGTTCAAAATTGATTTTACTTTGTTAGCTCAGCATCACTGGCTCCAAAAGATTCCTAGCTTCCCTACTTAAATGTAGGAATGTTTGAAAAATCAGTATTTATTACATTTGAAGATACCTGTGTATAATTCTAAAAGAATATTTTTCGAAAGTACTCGTAACACCTTTAGAATAAGTTAATCATTTTCCTAACTCCTTTCAAAGGAGCAGCAGATATTTTCAATACAAAATTACTGATATGTTTGCATATATTTTACTGATTCATTTTCAATTTTGGGATCAAATACAGCTTCAAGTCCTGGGTTTATCATTTCTTAAATATTGAGATCTTTTCCTGAGCTTCCTCATCTACAAGGAGAGGGTAATATCTCAGAAGGCTATTTTGATGATTAAATTAGATAAATGCATCTGAATTCTTTTGTACTATTTTAGGCATAATACATCGTAGCTCATAGTTAAATCTCTGATAGGGCAGAAACCTAGAACTTAGGTGTCACTTCCTCTCAAGCTTAGCGTTTTTTTGGTGGGGTCTCATGCGGGTTCAACATGCGTATCGAGAAGTGTTATTTCTGTTTGGGGCCCATCTACCCTGGACACGGCATGATTGCAAGATGTTCAGATTTTGCAAATATAAATGTCATAAAAACTTCAAAAAGAAGCGCAATCCTCGCAAAGTTAGGCGGACCAAAGCATTCCAGAAAGCAGCTGGTAAAGAGCTTACAGTGGATAATTCATTTGAATTTGAAAAACGTAGAAATGAACCTATCAAATGCCAGCAAGAGCTATGGAATAAAACTATTGATGCAATGAAGAGAGTTGAAGAGATCAAACAGAAATGCCAAGCTAAATTTATAATGAACAGATTGAAGAAAAATAGCTACAGAAAGTTCAGGATATCAAAGAAGTCAAGCAAGACATCCATCTTATCTGAGTCCCTCTTGCAGGCAAAGGGAAGCAATTGGAAGAGAAAATGGTACAGCAGTTACAAGAGGATGTGGACATGGAAGATGCTCCTTAAAAATCTCTGTAACCATTTCTTTGGTGTACATTTGAAAATGCCCTTTGGATACTTGGAACTACTAAATTATTTTATTTTTTACATAAGGCCACTTAAATGAAAAGCAATTAAAATACATCTTTCCTACATTGCCATCTACATAACATCAGATATTACGGATGTTAGATTGCATCTCAGTGTTAAATCTTCACTGATAGATGTACTTAAATAAATCACGAAAATTCTGCTTATAACTATAGAAGTGAATTGTGGATGTAAAATGGTTATGCCATTTGGATAATGGCACTAGGCAGCATTTGTATAGTAACTAATGGCAAAAATTCATGGCTAGTGATGTATAAAATAAAATATTCTTTGCAGTAAAATATTCTCTTTGTTAATGTTATGGGGGGGATACAAAAAGGAACTAACAATTTGTATGGCAGCGTCAGATATTATTTTTATTTTAGTATTTCCTGTTTTGGTTTATTTGCATCTTAGAAGAGCATAATGACATTGATTGATGAAGCCTAATTATGCTGGACTGTTTTGACCTGGTTTAACCCTTCTCGTAGGTAGTTGTGGATGTTGGGGATGAGAACTGAATAATCTTTGCCTGAAGTGACACTACACTCTAGAATTTCCACTTTGGAGAATATTCAGTTCTAACTTGTGATTCCTGGTAGAACAAACATTTTTCTAGCTCAGCAACGATCTAGAAGCAGAGTAATCCCAGCACCTTTTAAAAGTTATTATGTGGTTTTCTTTTAAAAAGCTCCTGTTTTTGGAAAGTAGAATTTATGGGTACAACATATGTTCATTATTTTGTACATAAAATAAAACCATTTAAAAAGTAAAAAAAAAAAAAAAAAAAAAAAAAAGAAAAAGAAAAAAAAAAAAGTGAAAAAAAGAAAAAGAAACCTAGAATTTAACCAAGTCAGTGAAAATCATGCTATGCTATGGGTGTCTGTGTGTGAGGGTAATGATCTCTGCCTAAGATGGTACTGCTATTTTAATACATGTGGAAATTTGGCCAGTGTGTTTGTGGTGGTGGTTTTAGAAGAGAGGAATGGTTTGAATTTTATCTCTGTATATATGCTGTGGTTGCCAGACAGCTCAATTATTATAGCTTCCTGCAGTCTGTGCTGTCTACTGAAATTATTATCCCTGGCCCTCACTCTTTTTTTTTTTTTTAAAGCTATATTGAGGTATAATTGATGTACAATAAACTACACATATTTCAAAAGTACAATTTGACACGTTTTGACATATGTATATATCCATGAAATCATCACCACAATAAACATATTCATCACTCCAAACATTTTCTTTTGCAATCCCTCTCTCCAGTCTCTTCTCTCAACTCCCATCTACTCTGCACCTAGGCAACAACTAATCTGTTTCTTGTCACTACAAATTAGTTTGTATTTCTAGAATTTTATATTAATAGAATCATGCAGTATGTACTCATTTTGTTTTGGATTTTTTTTTTTTTTTTTTTTTTACTGAGTTTAATTATTTTGAGATTTACCCATGTAGTTCATTCCTTTTTTTGCTGAGTGGCATTCCATTGTATAGATATACCACAAGTTGTTTATCCTTTTGCTTGTTTCTTGACATTTGGGCTGTTTCCAGTTTTTGGCTATTACAAATAAAACTGCTATTTATATTCACATGCAAATTTTGGTATTAATATACGGTTTCATTTCTTTAGGTTGAATATGTAGGTGTGGAAAGGCTAGAACATATTTAAAAAAACTGCCAAACTGTTTTTTAAAATGACTGTATCTTGTTACATTTCTAGACAACTTATCTTTTTTCTTGCCAGCACATGGTATGCAATCTTTTTAATTTTAGCTCTAATGGGTGTGCTATTAGGCAATAAATATTTAGGATTGTTATGTTATGATCGAGCCTTTTATCATTATGAAATAACTCCCTCACCCTGATCCCCAATAACATTCTTGGTTCTGAAATTTATTTTATCTGATATTTTTATGGCCGCTCCAGCTATCTTTTGATTAGTTTCAATGTGGTTTACATTTTTCTAGCCGTTTACTTTTAATCGTTCATGCCTATATGCTCAAAGTAAGTCTCTTATAGGCAGCATATAGTTGGGCCTTGCATTTTTATTCAATCTGACAATCTGTCTTCTAATTGGGGTGTTTAGATCATTTACATTTAATATGATTATCATTTTTGGTTTATATTTATCACCCTGCTATTGCTTTCTGTTTGTCCCGCATTGTCTGTGTTTTCTATATTCTCCTCTTTTAAAAAAAATTCATTTGGATTAACCACATTTTTTTTGTGATTTCATTTTATATCCTTTGTTGGCCTATAAGCTATAGTTTGCTGTTTTATTGTTTTAGTGTTTGCTTTAGAGTTTATAGTACACATATCTTTAACTTATCACAGCCTTTCTTCAAGTGATATTTTAACATCTCATATACTGTACAAGAGTCTTATACATTCTTAATTCTCATAAATTTATGTATTTTTTTCTCCTGTTTCTCGCCTCTGGATATTTGTGCTATTGTCATGTGCTTTACATTTTACATAAATTATAAACTCCACACTACATTAATAAGCCTAGCTGCAAGTCCACCCAGACTCAGTTCTTTCTCTTCAGGGAGTCCACTGGGCTCCACTTGGGTTTTGCCACCCTATACTGTGGCCTGCAAAATCTCTTAAGGTAGAAGTTTGGGTAATTGCAAGACTCACTCTATTCGTTTTTCATCTTTTAGGAATTATTGTCTCTTGAATTACTTGATACCCAGTATCTTAAAAATTGTTATTTCATATATTTTGTGTGTTTTTAAATTTCTTTCAAGTGGGAGAGTAAATCTGATCCATGCTACTTTATTCTGGCTGAGGTGAAAGCTGTGATCCAGATATATTTTAATGCATAGAAACTAGTCCATTAGACATGACTTTCCTTTGGAATATTATTTTTCATCCATGTTTATAAAGATTCTTTTAGTATTTTTAATCCACCAAAGAAAAAAATGCATGGCAAAAAACTACTTGCAGTACTATGTGTATCTATTCCTAACAAAATAAACTTAGTAATATTAGTAAACTTGCCTTAAAAAATCTTGTCAGTGGTTTTTCATCAGTAAAGTAAAAATAATTCTTACTACCACCTTTACATTTAGTAGATATTTATAAGTTTTTAAAAATATTGTTAGTGAAGGTTTAATGTAAGTATAGATTTTGCTTGTCAGGAGAAACCAGGGCAATCAGTGATCCTTCTTTTTTCTTAATTTTTAAAAGATATAGTTCTATATTCAGAGATGTTCAAGGCTAACTTGTAAGAATCTTATAGTTTTGATGAGAAAACATTTTCTTCCTGCTAATATCTGTACCCTAATAAAAGTTAAGCCTCTATTGCTTCATGGTGGCTGAGAAGGTATAAATGGAAAGAATAGATCTCTGCAGGTCCTTAGGAGATTTGCAAAGTTTGAAAATGCTGCGTATCATCTGGTTTAGTTATTTACCTAATTCAGGGGTCTTCTGTATATTGACTCATCCAAACTGTTTATAGGCTGTGCTTCTTGTTTTTCTACAACTGCATATAGTTGTATCTTTACAGAAAATGAAGATTATTGTACTGAATAAACTCTATAAACTAGATCATATGTACCTAGGGTTTAAATTGATAGGCTTATGAGATCCTGGCTCATGGACAGAGATTTTTGGCAGTATTAAATATCTATCTTGATTTAATCATTTCACAAGTATACATATATTAAAATCTCATGTTGAACACTAAGTATATACAGTTTTTATTTGTTAATTATAGCAGAATAAAGCTGGGGGAAAGTTTTATCTTAGTACAGTAGGCAGAATAATGGCTTCCTGAGGGTGTTCATGTCCTAATTCCAGGAAACCGCAAATGTGTTATGTTATATCACAAAGGGGAATTAAAGTAGCTGATGGAATTAAATTTGCTAAGTACCTGATACAGGTTGACTGTGTCCCCACCCAAATCTCAACTTGAATTGTATCTCTCAGAATTTCCACGTGTTGTGGGAGGGACCCAGGGGGAGGTAATTGAATCATGGGGGCCAGTCTTTACTTGCTATTCTCATGGTAGTCAATACGTCTCATGAGATTTGATGGGTTTATCAGGGGTTTCTGCTTTTGCTTCTTCCTCATTTTCTCTTGCCACCGCCATGTAAAAAGTGCCTTTCAACTCCTGCCATGATTCTGAGACCTCCCCAGCCATGTGTAACTGTAAGTCCAATTAAACCTTTTTCCACCCAGCCTTGGGTGTCTTTATCAGCAGCTTGAAAATGGACTAATATAGGCCCTGACCTTAAATCAAAAAGGTTTTTAAAGGTGGAAGACAGGCAGAAGAGAAGATTGAAGTGATGAGATATGAAGAATTGGGTCTTTACCTTCCCAATATGACTAGAATTTCTTTGAACATGAAGTAAGGGGATGATGAGCCAAGGAATATGGCGGCCTCTAGAAGGTGGAAAAGTCAAGGAAACAAATTCTCCCCTAAAGGCTTCAGAAAGGCATACAAGCCTGCCAACACCTTGATTTTGGCCCAGTGAAGCCTGTGTCAGACTACTAACCTACAAAACTGTAGATAGTAAATGTGCATTTTTTTTTTTTTTTTCTGAGATGGAGTCTTGCTCTGTCATCCAGGCTGGAGTGCAGTGGCGCGATCTCGGCTCACTGCAAGCTCCATCTCCCGGGTTCATGCCATTCTCTTGCCTCAGCCTCCCAAGTAGCTGGGACTACAGGCGCCCGCAGCACGCCTGGCTAACTTTTTGTATTTTTTGGTAGAGACAGAGTTTCACCGTTTTAGCCAGGATTGTCTCGATCTCCTGACCTCGTGATCTGCCTGCCTTGGCCTCCCAAAGTGCTGGGATTACAGGCATGAACCACCACGCCTGGCCATGTGCATTGTTTTAAGCCCTAAATTTGTGATAATTTGTTATAACAGCAATAGGAAACGAATACACTTAGTTATCTCCCAAACCTTAGATGAAAGTGTAAACACTTTGGCATGTGTCATATGACTATAGGATCAAATGCTTTTACGTAAAACAGTTATTTCAATACAAAATTGAAATGCTTCCAGAATTTATGGTGAAGTATTAGCTAAGCCATAAGTGAGGTGCAGAAAATTATCACATTATAACTCCTCAAAGAGAAAAAGCAGAAAGTGAACACAGTCTCACAACATTAGTACTTAGCACATTGTCTGATAGTGTTTATATTAATGAAGAAATTTAAACTGACTCACGAAATGTGAAACTCTATAGTCTTTGGGATATTGTCACTAGGCTATAATTAAAACAAAAGACGCCAAATAATTGTTACTGGAAGTCATCTTAAATGCTGTATTTGGTCTCTTGGTTTCTTTATTCAACATTGTCTACAAGCGTTTTACATCAGTGAGGACCAAGTCATTAATGGAACCACAGAACAAACTTATTCTAAACATCGAAACAGTAAAATCTCTTTACAGTGCAACTTCCCTGGGCTAGATGAAGACTAAGGATTCCACATCTGAGTTAATATAAGAAACCATAAAGAGAGAGAAGAAATGCTCTGTAACGGTGTTTCAAATTTGAAAGCTTGCAGAGTCCTGAGAAAACAACTGCGGAGTCCTAGGATTCCACAGGATGTACTGGTTAAGAGGGCATAGCTCTTTTTGAGAAAAACTTATGAGTTCAACAGAGGTATAAAAGTCAGAGTGAAAATAGCAACAGACTCTTTAAATAGCTCACGCAACTCTGAAGCAAAAATAATTTTTACATAGTTAATGGAAGGAAATGACTACTGTAGAGTAGAATCACAATTATAAACATGAAGGGCAGACACACACACATTGTTATTTTACATTTTGAGATTTACATGTATTCTGTGTAACATTTCTGTAAGAAATATATATGTAACATATATGCTATATATATATTCCTTATTATACAAATTTAGTATAAAGAGTCCTCTTTTTACATGAGGCAAGTTTTTCTTAGCCTCCAAGAGAAGAAAACACAATGAAAGCAAGGTTTGCAGCATCTATATGGCTTTGACCTGTAGGCATCTGGTGCCAAGTGCTTTGTCAGCCCATTACTATGTAACACACCTGATGAGCTCATCAAATTATCTTACTTTGCTGATAGTATTTCTCTGTTTCAAAAAAGAAATGTACTTAATGCTATCAGACAATCATCATAATAAAAAAAGACTAGTGTTATTGAAGTTTTGTTTGCCTGGAAACTCTTGTTGTTGAATAAAAGGAAAGTTAAAAAAATATTTTTTTTTCCTCCAAATTTCGGTCTAGAATGCCACCCAGGCCTCTCAATCTAGCTTTGAACTTGAGTCTAAAGAAAATATTTGATCTTCTTTATCTTTCAACTTGACAAAATGTTCTTCCTTTTTGAAATCCCGCTTTTTGTTTTAAGTGTGCTTGTCCATGTGTTTTATGAAGGTAAAGCTCTTAGAGGTATGATATGAGTCTTTTTTTGTTTAACCTTTGAACATCGTCTTAAGTATCTACCCCACCAAGTTGGCATCCAAAAAATATTTCTCATTAAAATCATACTTGTCCTATAGTGGTTTGGAAGTAATAGAAGAAAGTGTTGGATTTACCTTTTTCACTTACAGGTTTAAATACTTAAAGGTAACATTTCATTTCATTGAACAAATACACATTGAGGCCTTTATGCATGGCGATGGTTAATACTCATTAAATGATTAACTGACACAGCCAGCATGACTAAGTTATGTGTTTGATACTTAAGAAACTTAAAAATCATCCATGGATTACAAAATATGCTTGTAATGAAACAAAAAGCCGTACTTGTTTTCAAATAATGTTATTTGGTCAAACGACCAAAGAATACCAGATTCCAGCTCTATAACTACTCCTTATTGCATGAAATAAATATACAGAAAAAGGGCAAACTTATACTTTATTAATAGATGATGATTTTGCTTTAATCCAATGCAGGACCCTAGTGACCTAGGCTGAAACTTGAGAAAAACTCTTTCCTAAGTGCTTCCGAACTGAAATGCCCACTCAGCGTTTCTTTTCCATGAAAATAGGATGTATAGATGGGGGTAAGAGGAGACATCATAGAGAACACAAATTGTCTCTAGTCACAATGGAGAATAATGAAGAAATATAGCTTATTAAAATATGTCATGTGAGTCTACATAAAATGACAAGGATAATTCAATCTTTGTAAGTGACATTGCTGACTCCGGGATTAACTTTAAATAGCAGGCCTCTGACATTGCCTTAATTTTTGTTAAAATAGAAGTGAGAATATTCTGGCCTGCCATAGTGACTCACATTTGTAATCCCAGTGCTTTGGGAGGCCAAGGCAGGCAGATGGCGAGAGTTGGGGAGTTCAAGATCAGCTTGCGCAACATGGTGGTGAGCACTTGTAGTCCCAGTTACTTGGAAGGCTGAGGTGGGAGGACGGCTTGAACCTGAGAGGTGGAAGTTGCAGTGAGCCAAGATTGCGCCACTACACTCCAGCCTGGGCGACAGAGCCAGACCCTGTTTCACACACACACGAAAAGAAGTGAGAATATTCGGATTTTAAATCAAACAACTTAAATCTATGAGCTTCTGCTTTATGCTAACTGAAAAGTCATTATTAGGAAAGATGTATTAGCTACTAAGATAGCCAGTAATAAGTAATAATATAATTGTGTGTAGTTCAAATAAATGCATTTGCATATCGCTTTAGACTACATCTTGAATAATGCAGCATGAATAATAAAAGTCAGCTCTTTTTTTTTCTGGAATTTGTCATTCACTCAGTTTCCATTTTAAAAAGGCACTTAATTTGGCTGCCCTTCAGAGAATTCCTGATTCTTTAGTATGCTGATGTATTCTAATATCAGAATGCTAGAGTGCAGTGACCTTCGTTTATAGTTCAACTATGAGCTAAGTCTGAAAATAGACCTCATAGTACCTATTGAGCACGCTACTTTATGAGCAAACTATATAAGGACACTATTTTTTAAGGAAAAGTAAAGAGATCTGGGTCTTAACAGGTATGGGAGAATAAAGAAAACCAACATGGCTGTGGCAGAGAGTGAGAAGTGTCTGCCACCCACAAGAAGAGGAAGAGAAGGATTCCTGCAGGGCTCCTTGCACCACTAGGATGGCTGCAAGATGAAGCTTGAATCCTATGCAGAAATGGTTGGTAGAGCTGCAGCCACACATGCAGCTTTTGGGAGCAGTACAAAATACTTGAAAGAGGGCTTAGAATCTGCACAGTCACATTTCCATCTATTCTTCTGGCTTCTACCTGACCAGGCCACTCACTCAAACACTACTTTCATCAAGATTACCAGTGGTCTCCATGCTGCCACATCCAAGGATCAGCCTCCCAGTATCATACCCTCTCCTCAATATTTTACACAGGTTGCTACTATCTTTTCCCTCAAACATATTTCGTTTGGTTTCCACCAAATCATACTCTTCCAGCTTTCCTCTTACCACACTGACCATTCCTTCTTAGAGAACTTTGCTGGCTTCACTTCCTTTCTCTACTTAAAATGCTGAATCTAAATGGTGCAACCAAATGCGTGATTGTGCACTTTCTGCCTACATGATCTTGCTACTGGTGCCCTGGGTTCTTGTAACCAAATCGTTTTAGTAGAATTGGCACCAATTCTTATTTAAAGGTCTGGTAGAATTTGGGATGTGAATCCATCTGGTCTTTGGCTTCTTTTTGTTGTTAGCAATTTTAAAATTACAGATTCAATATCACCGCTTGCTATTAGTCTGTTCAGAATTTCTACTTCTTCCTGATTCAATCTAGGAGGGTTGTATGTTCCCAGGAATTTATTCATTTCCTCAAAATTTTTAGTTTGTGTGCATAGAGATTCTCATGGCAGTCTTAAATGATCTTTTGCATTACTGTGGTGTTGGTTGTAATGTCTCCATTTTCATTTCTCAAACTCTTGGCTGCAAGAAATCCTCCTGCCTTGGCCATCCAAAGTGCTGGGATTAGAGTTGTGAGCCACAATGCCCAGCCCTCCATTTTTATTTCTAATTGAGCTTACTTGAATCTTCTTTCTTCTTTCCTTGGTTAATCTAGTTAATGGTCTATACGTTTTGTTTATCTTTCCAAACAACCACCTTTTTGTTTCATTAATCTTTTATATAGTTTTTCATTTTAATTTCATTTAGTTCTACTCTAATCTTTGTTACTTCTTTTCATCTGCTAGCTTTGGGTTTAGTTTGTTCTTGTTTCTTTAGCTTCTTGAGGTGTGGCTTTACATTGTCAATTTGTGATCTTTCAGACTTTAATGTAGGCATTGAGTGCTATAAACTTTCCTCTTATAGGAAAGTTCTCTCATAGAACTTCCAGAAGTTCTGATAACTTGTGGGTAACTATTATCATTCATTTTGAATAAATTTAAATTTCCATCCTGATTTCACTGTTAACCCAAAAATCATTCAGGAACAGATTGTTTAATTTCCATGTATTCGGAGACTTTTGGAGCTTTCTTTAGGAGTTGATTTCAGGTTTTGTCACTGTGGTCTGAGAATATATATGATATGATTTCTATTTTTAAAAATTTATTGATACTCGTTTTGTGGCCTATCATATATGCTGTCTTGGAGAGTGTTCTATATTCTAAGAAGAATGTATATTCTGCAGGTCTTAGGTAGAATGTCCTGAAAATATCTATTAGGTCCATTTGATCTAGAGTGTAGTTTAAGTAAAGTGTTTCTTTGTTAACTTTCTACCTTAATGATCTATCTAGTGCTGTCAGTGTAGTGTTGAAATGTTGAAGTCTTTTGCTATTATTGTGTTGCTGTCTATCTCTTTTCTTAGGTCTAGTAGTAATTGTTTTATGAATCTGGAAGCTACAGAGTTAGGTGCACATATATTTAGAATTGCAATATCTTCTTGTTAGGTTGATCCTATTATCATATATAATGACTTTTTTTGGTCTTGTTTTTAACTTTTAAAGTTAAAAACTTTGAAAAACTGCTTGCTTTTGTTTTCCATTTGTGTGGAATATCTTTTTCCACCCCTCTGCCTTGAGTCTGTAAGAATCCTTACATGTTAGGTTTCCTGAAGACAGCAGATGTTTGATTTGTGATTTTTTTTTTAATCCATTCTGCCAAACTGTATCTTTTAAGTGGAGCATTAGACCATTTACATTCAGTGTTAATATTGAGATGTGAGATACTGTTCCAGTCATCATGTTGATTGTTACCTAGATACTTCATTTTCTTCATTTTTTTGTTTGTTTGTTTTTTTTTTGAAACAAGGTCTTACTCTCTTGCCCAGGCTAGAGTGCAATGGTACAATCTTGGCTCACTGCAACTCCCACCTCCTGGGTTCAAGTGATTCTCCTGCCTCAGCCTCCTGAGTAGTTGGGATTACAGGCGCCCACCACCATGCCCAACCAATTTTTGTATTTTTAGTAGAGATAGGGTTTCACCATGTTGGTCAGGCTGGTCTCAAACTTCTGACCTCAGGTGATCCACCTGCCTCGGCCTCCCAAAGTGCTGGGATTACAGACGTGAGCCACTGTGCCTGGCCATATTATTGTTTTTATAAATTGTGAGTTTTATGCTTTCAAGAGGTTCTACTTCAGTGCATATTGATCCTTTGTTTCAAGACTTAGAACTCCTTTTAGCATTTTTTGTAGGACTGCTCCAGCAGTGACAAATTCACTCAGCATTTGCTTGTCTGGAAAATACTTTATTTCTTCTTCATTTATGAAACTTAGTTTCGCTGGATACAAAATTCTTGGCTAAAAGTTATACTGTTTAAGCAGGGTAAATATAAGACCTCAATCCCTTCTGGCTTATAAGGTTTCTGCTGTGAAGTCTACTGTTAGTCTGATAGGTTTTCCTTTATAGGTTGCCTGGTGCTTTTATCTCACTGCTCGGAGAAGTCTTTCCTTTATGTTGACTTTAGATAGCCTCATGATTGTGTTCCTTGATGATGTCCTTTTTGCAGTGAATCTCCCAGGGGTTCTTTGGGCTTCTTGTATTTGTGAATCTAAATCTCTAGCAACACCTGGGAAGTTTTCCTCAATTATTTCCTCAAAGAAGTTTTCCAAACTTTTTCTTTCTCTTTTCCCTCAGGAACACCAGTGAATCTTAGGTCTGGACATTTTACATAATCCCGTATTTCTTGGAGACGTTCATTTCTTTTGATTCATTTTTCTTTATTTTTGTCTGATTGGGTTAGCTCAAAAACCTTATCTTTGAGCTTTGAAATTATTTCTTCTACTTATTCCAGTCTATTGTTAAAACTTTACACTGCATTGCTGAGTGCGTTGACTCATGCCTGTAATCCAGCACTTTGGGAGGCCGAGGCAGGCCAATCACTTTTGGTCAGGAGTTCGAGAACAGCCTGGCCAACACGGGAAACCCCATCTCTACCAAAAATACAAAAATTAGCCAGGTGTGGTGGCAGGTGCCTATAATCCCAGCAACTCGGGAGGCTGAGGCAGGAGAATTACTTGAACCTGGGAGGTGAAGGTTGCAGTGAGCCAAGACTGCACCACTACATTCTAGCCCAGGTAACAGAGTGAGACTCTGTCTTAAAACAAACAAAAAAACCCAAAAACCACAAAACAAAAAAAACCCACAAAACTTTACTCTGCATTTTGTAATGCCCTAAATATATTTTACATTTCCAAACGTTATGATTGATTTTTCTTCAAAATATGTCTTTAGAAAATTTTTGACTCATATCCTGAATTTTTACATTTCTTTATGTTAGTTTTCACCTTTCTTTTATATCTCCCTGAGTAGCATAATAATAAACTCTTTGAATTCTTTGCCTGATATCTCAAAGATTTCATCTTGCTTTGGATCCACTGCTGGAGATTTACTGTGATCTTTTTGGGGATGTTATAGAACCCTATTTTGTCATACTGTCAGAATTATTTCTCTGTTTTTTCTCATTGGGGTAGACATTTTTTCCTAGTTATTCTTGAATTTATTTTTGATTCACCTGTGGTTTTTTTTTTCTTTTTCTTTCCCCCTTAAGGATGTGACTTCAATGTTTACAGTTCTTTGTAACCGAATTTGGGTTTGGTGTTTTCAGGGGTGAAGGCTCTGTATGAGTCCCTTGGTTATAAGTCTTTGTATAATAGCTTTCTTAGAAGCTGGCTATAGTAGCAATGTGCTCAGTGTATGAGCAAGTTCACTGACTCCTATGAGGTTGGAATGGCAGAGGTCTCTGAAAACTTATCTCATTCCTCTGTGGTATGCACTTATTTACTTATTTATGCCCTAGTATTTTATTTTCTGGGTTGAATAGTTCAGGCTTCAGATGAATAGGGAAGGAGTCCTTGGGTTTAAACTGGCTGTGGCTAAAGCAGGTGGGTCGATGCAATACCTAATGGGGCATTGAGGTCCCAGCCTTGACAGGTGATTGGGGACCTCTTGGTGAAATGTGCTGAGGTCTCATCAGGGGGAAGGGTGGGAGCCACCTCAGCTCCCCTGCCGGGCAGGTAGGAAAGTGAACTACCTCCCTGTCACACTGCTGACCCTGTGTTTAGCTATTCAGATCAGACAGGTAGTTATTTCTATTTTGATGTTCCATATAAACAGGGATCATGACTCTACCCTTCATGCAAGACAGACATGGAGGGCACTCCTGCCATGAGGATGCAGTCGCTTTGAGGTGTTCCAGAAAGACTGTCTACAGGTATACTCATGCTGAGCTCCCATGGGAGAAGCCCCAGCTGTGTCTGCAGTGGTGGAGGAGGGGAAAAAGAACTCCTCTTCTCCAAGATCCTTCGCAATTACCAGGGCTGCTTGCCTGTTGGGGTAGAGCCACAGATTTTCCTCTCTGAACCCAGCACTGCACCTGTGCCTCTGTTGAAATAAACTTCCCACAAGGAGAAAGTTCTGAGACTCAAGGCTTGCAAGTCTGGATTCTTTTGTCCCACAGGTTGCTTCCTTCATGTGGTGCCATCCCCCTTCCCCTAGGAGGAGGAGCCCCTGAGAGCCAGACTACTGTGAGTGCTGCTGCTCCTCTGGGTCCAGCCGCCCAGTGGGCTGTCACATTATAGGCTGGTTCTAGAGAATGTCTGCAAGGGATCCAGTGATACACCCTGTCCTCAAGTCTCTCAGAAGTGGGCACCAGCACTAGCTCTGATGGGGGTGGCAGGATAATGACACAGAATGTGAGATTTCCTTGGTTATGAATAGTCAGTGTGTTGACTTTCTCAAATTCTGGTTGCAGTAATGACGAACTGCTCACATGGACAGACTCAGGACCTCCTAGCTAGCCAGCGTTCTGCAGGCATTCTGATAGCTGAGGTCACACACAAGTTTTCTCCTTCATGAGTGCTATGTTACTCTACCTGGCAGCGCTATGTTATTCTACCTGGCAATGCTATAGTGGACTGTGTCGACTGGCTTCCAGCCAGCGGGTGGTGCTTGCAAAAAGCACCAGCTGCAGTGGCAGTGGTGGGATTTGTGCTTGCCTTATGTTACCGAGGGGAGGTACTCTGGTGTCTCTGGCAATGAGTGGGGCCATAGGGTGCCTAAAAATTTCTGTCCTTTTTGTTAAGATACCAGTGGGGGGGCAGTGGTGGAGGTGCAAAGTCAGTGGGGGCTGGGTCTTGAACGTCTGTGTTGTGGCTGTCCACTTGTGGGGCAAGCAGAAGGCCCAGTTGGGGTCAAAGGGTGGTTATGTGGCCATTGGAGTAATGTTCCAGGGAGGAGCACAGCTGCCTCTGCTGCACAGGAGAGTCTGCCTGGGAAGTGGGGAGTAGCAGGCAGCAGTAAGCCCCAGCCAACTCCCATGCACTTGGCAAGGCAGGTCTCACACCCACAGTGTTTCACTAGCAGCAGCTAGCTAGGTTCCAGGCAGCCTGTGCTCAGAACTCAAAATTGCCCCAGGCCATAAGCCTTCCCAGGGAGACAGCAATGATGGCTTTCAGGCCATGCCCCTCCCAGTCCACCTGCAAACAGCTCCTGTGCTTGCACACTTCCCAGTTGCCCTTTGGTTCTGGTCAAGGGAGTTTGTCTTCGATTGAGATTATATTGCAAATTTCAGTTGGGAACTTCTTTTAACCTGTGACTACTGCCTGAGTCAGCTGACAGACATCTGTGTGGTCATCTGTGAGGTAGAATCAGAAATAGCTTCCCTCCATCCTTACTGGAGACTGGGATTGCACACAAAGCACTTTCCACTGCTGCTCTTCTTGTACACTCCCCACTGGAGCTAAATCAGCTCCAGCACTGGGTAAGGTTAAGGCCTTCCTCTGTGGCCAGGATTCCTGGGTTCCCCACTGGGGGTGTATATCCTGGAGGCAGTTTATTCCCCTCTCACACTGGGGCCTGGCTCATGAATTTTTACCCGGGTTTGTGAACTGACAGAAGCTAATTGATTATTTTTGGTAAATGTTTATTGCCACTTATAGTGAATAAGTAGGTGCAAGCTTGCACCTCCTCATAACCAGGAAGCAAAGCAAATGTGTCAGGCTAGATGTTGCCTACCACACCAATGAGCAACCATATCACAGACATGTAACCCATTCCCTAAGCCTATTGAAGCTATAACTCTCTGTTCTTTTAGATGCTCAATGGCCTCTGATATGAAAGATTTATCTAAGGCAAATTAAGCATTATTCTTGTGTCAGAATTTGGTGAATTATCTATTGGAAGCAATCAACTAAGAATTCTCAGAACCAGCATTTGAATGTAGGATCATTTAAGGATGCAGCCTAGGGTGCTATACTTAAAATATAGGCCACAGAACTCTAAATGTTCATTTGTCCAAATATGAAGAAATGCCTCTCTAAAATTCTAACAGTCTCAATACTATGTTAAACAACTCTAAACTTATCCTGGGTGTCACTAATTTCTGCCAATGAGAAACCTATTTGTTACACTCATTATGTGCGTGATGAAAATCCCAACTGTTGCCAAAAGCTAAACATAGTTGAAGCTTATTTATTAGCCACCCCATAAGTGTGACCTTTCCAATTAAATGCGAGCTAATTATACCAGAAATGTAAATTCCTGATTTAGGTAACTGGCTTCCCCTATGTATAGACTGAAATGAGCTAACAATTTATATCACATTAGATATATTCAACAATTTTAAATAAATTACAGATGTAAATATATCAGCAAAAGATGCTACTCATTAAGGAAGACAATGACCATCCTAATTAACTGAATTTATACACAACTAGGGAATCGCAGCCATGAAGTTGACTGAATTCTTGTCAGTTACTGTAATAGGATACGTGGAACTTTATTTATAGTTGCTATGTCAATAACTGTAAATCTAAGACACATAGCCTTTTTCTTTGGATTCATATTATACATACTGTATAATTCTTTTTTGTAGTCATGGAAGTTAGCACATCCTGATCAGCTTTATCACTTAACTAAATTTTTCATTTCTTTGGCTCTTCAGAATCCTGAGGAATAGAAATAAGAATTCTCTTTAACTTTAAAGATCTTTGAATGTGATGACTTTTCATTCTTACCTATACTTTCAGGATCCTTGACTTCTTATAGATATTTTTGTTAGTTGAATCCTACATATTTCTTGTGGTCTTGAGTGACTTACAATAACAACCTATAAGGTCAGTCTACTGATATAATTGCTATTATGCCCCATTGCAGGAGACACTCAAGTATTAGAACTTCTTCTTTTCTAAGGGATCATTCTCAAGAAGAAAACATACAATGTTATTTTTAGGTGTATATGACATATGCTAGTGGGCCTCAAATGTGTATCTTTAACCCTAATTACTTTCCTGAATTCTGGAGTTTTATTTCCAGTCTTCTACTAGACATTTCAACTTACATACCTAGTAAGTATCTCAAGTAATCACGGAGAAAATCCTATTGAATTTTGCTTCCACTTCTTTAATCTCTTCCTCCATACATCTTTCTCGTGACAGTACCAAAGCACAAATATTCATTCAGGTACTCAGGCCAATAATCTAGGAGTTATTCTTGGTTCCTCTTTTTTGCTTACCCATTCCTCCTGTTCCATCCACCCCACCATTAAGCTCTGTTGCCTCTGCCTATAAACGTACTCTGAGTCACTCCATCCAACTCACCATCATCTCTCAGCAGGACAATTTCAATATATCTTCAACTGATCTTGCTGCTTCTGCTCCTGCTCTTCTGTCATCCATTCTTCATGAAGTGATTTTGTTAAAATTGAAATCAGATGTTCTTCCCTCCCCAAAACTCTCTAAAATTTTCTTACCACACTCAGAATAAAATCCAAACTTATTACCTATTTTTTACAAGATATGACCTTTCTGAATTCTTTGACCTCATCACCTAGCCCCTTCCTTACTCACTAGACACTGGTCAGAGAGTTTTTTTATTTCCCCCAAACTCACTGAGCTTATTTCTGTCGCAGGGATTTTGCTCTAGCCCTTCCCTCTGAATAGAACACCATTTCCTCTAATTGTAGGAAGGCTGACTCTTTTTGCATAATTAAAATTTCAGTGGAAGGTACCCCTTGTTGCCCTCTACCATTCCACATTATTTTAATTCTGTGCATTGCATTTATCAATACTTATATATTATTTTGTGGTCATTATATGGCTTTTCCAATAATATATACCGATCATGCCTATTTTGTTCACTACTATATTTCCAGGGCTTATGGAATATGATATATTTAATGTATATTTTTGAAAGAACAAACATTCAGAATATAATCTAGCTTTCCAAATATCTATTGATAATTTCATCCATGTGTCCCATAGGCACCTCATTATTTAATTTCATAATTACTCTTTTTTCTGTATCCCCTATGACAAAGACTGTCATCACCTGCCCATGTGATTTTTTAAATGCGCTCACAGGTGACTTACAGGTCCAGAAAAGATTATTCAGAGGCTACATTTTCTTTAATATATGAATTTGATTAGATCCCATGAATTTGATTATATTTATTAATATGCCAATTTAAGTCACCTTTAAATTTGTTTTAACCAGTTATTTATATTTCATTTATATATCTATTGTACTTAAGATTTCCTTTTGAATCACTTTATGTGACTCACTAACAAATAACACCATCAGAATTACTTAATAAATTCTTAAAAATCTAGTAAATTAAACTTATACATATGCTGAGTCTTACATTCTCTGAAATGTTGCAGTATTGTTTATATAGCTAATAAAATTTTACTTTAAAATAACTAGTAACAAGTCTAAATCAATTTCTATTTCTAGAAATAGAAATTTAAATCTATTTCTATACCAGAAATAGAAAATAAAGGGAAAAAATTCTCATAAACCTAAAATAATATGCACAGTTTTGTTCTTTTTACACAAAAATATTAATATTGAGGAGGAAGCTGGAGCAACATGGCTGAATAGAAGTCTCCAGCAGTCATTTCTGCCCACAAGAACACCAAATTGAACAACTATCCACACAAAAAGGTACCTTCAGAAGAACCAAAAAAATCAGGTGAGTGATCATAGTACCTGGTTTTAACATCATATTAAGGAAAGAGGCACTGAAGAGGGTAGAAAGACAGTCTGGAATCATCTACATCACCCTCCCCCATCCACTGGCCGTGGCTGTGTGATACAGAGAGAGAGTCCATGTACTTAGGGGAGGAAGAACACAGTGATTGTGGGACTTTGCATTAGAACTCAATGCTGCCCCATTACAGCAGAAAGTAACATGGGGCAGAACTCAGCCAGCACCAACAGAGGGAGCATTTAGACCAGCGCTAGCCAAAGGGGAATCACTGATTCCAGTGGTCAGAACCTGAGTTCTGGCAAGTCCTACCACCACAGACTAAAGTGCTAGGGGGTCTTAAATAAACTTGAAAGTCACTCTAGGACACAAGGACCTCAATTCCTGGACAAGTCCTGGTACTGTGCTAGGCTCAGAGTCAGTGGATTTGGGGTACACATGACCTAGTGAGACACCACCCAGGATGGACAAGGGAGTGTTTGTGTCAACCCAGGCAGCACAGCTCACAGCTGCGGGAGAGACTTCCTTCTTCTGCTTCAGGAAAGGAGAGGGGAGAGGAAAGAGGACTTTGTCTTAAAACTTGGATATCAACTCTGCCACAGTAGCAAAGGGCACCAGGCAGAGTCTTGAGGCCCTATTCCAGGTCCTAGCTCCCAGACAACATTTCCAGACATACCCTGGGCCAGAAGGGAAGTTGCTATCTTGAAGGGAGGGAACCAATCATGGCAGGATTCATCTCCTGCTGACTAAAGAGAACTTGGGCCTTGAATAATCAGCAGCAGTCCCCAGGCAGTACTCACCAGAAACTTTGGGTGAGACTCAGAGATGTGCTAGCTTCAGGTGTGACCCAGCATATTCCCAGCTGTGGCGGCTGTGGGGAGAGACTCCTTTCGCTTGAAGAAATAATAGGGAAGAGTAAAGAGAATTTGGTCCTGCAGCTGTGTATCCGCTTAGTAACAGTGGGATAGAGCATGAAGTAGGCTCCTGGGTCCCTGATTACAGGTCTTGGCTCCTGGATGACATTTCTGGGCGTGCCCTGGGTCAAAAGGGAGCCCACTGCCCTGAAGAGAGAGTTCCAGGCCTGGCAGCATTCACCACAAGCTGACTGGGGAATGGGTCTTGAATGAACATTAGGGGTAGCCAGGCAGTACTCACCACAGGCCTGCAGCAGTGGAGGCCACCAGGAGAGACCCTTCTGCTTGTTGAGAGAGAACAGAAAAGTGGGAAGGACTTGGTCTTTTGGCCTGGGTGCCAGCTCAGTCACAGTAGGATAGAGAGCCAGGAAGATGTTTAAGTTTTCTGAACCTTGGCCCTGGCTCTTGGACAGCATCTCTTGATCCACCTGGGGCCCAGGGAAACTCACTGTCCTGAAGGAAAGGACATAAGCCTACCCGGCTTTACCACATGCTGATTGTAGAGCTCTAGGGCCATGAGTGAACATAAATGATAACCAGGCAGTGGTTACTGCAGACCTTGGGTGAGACCCAGAGCTGTGCTGGGTTCAAATCTGACCCAACACTCTCCCAGTGGTGGTGGTCACAGGGGTGCTCGTGTCAACTCTCCCCCAGCTTCAGACAGCTCAACACATAGAGAGAGACTCTACTTGGGAGAGAACAAAAGTCTATGCCTGGTAATCCAGAGAATTCCTCTGGATTTTATCCAAGACCACCATAGTGATACTTCTATGAGTCTGTAAGAGCCACAGCTGGGCTTGGGGTGCTTCCTAATATAGATACAGCTGCAGTAACCAAAACCTTAGAGTGCAACACCCAAGTCCCTTCGAATAACTGGAAAGCCTTCAAAAGAAGGACAAATACAAACAAGCCCAGACTGTGAAAACTACAATACACAGCTAACTCTTGAATGCCCAGACACCGATGGACATCTACAAGCATCAAGACCATCCAGGAAAACATGACCTCCCCAAACAACCTTAATAAGGCACCAGTGACCAATTATGGAGAGACAGAGAATTCAAAATAGCTGTGTTGAGGAAACTCAATGAAATCCATGATGACACAGAGAAGGAATTCAGTACTATCAGATTAATTTAACAAACAGACTACAATAATTAAAAGGAATCAAGAAACAATTCCGGAGTCGAGCAATGCAGTTGACATACTGAAGAATGCATCAGAGCCTTTTAACAGCAGAATTGATCAAGCAGAAGAAAGAATTAGTGAGCTTGAAAGACAGGCTATTTGAAATACACAGTCAGAGAAGACAAAAGGAAAAAGATTAAAAAAGAATGAAACATGCCTACAAGATCAAGAAAATAACCTCAAAAGGGCAAATATACGTGTTATTGGCCTTCAAGGCGAGGTTAAAAGAAAGATAGAGGTATAAAGGTTATTCAAAAGGATAATAACGGAGAACTTCCCAAACTTAGAGAAAGATGCCAGTATTTAAGTACAAGAAGGTTACAGAACACCGAGTAGATTTAACTCAAATAAGACTACATCAAGGCATTTAATAATCAAACTCCAAAGGTCAAGGATAAAGAAAGGATCCTAAAAGCAGGAAGAGAAAGGAAAAAAATAACATAGAATGGAACTCCAATATGATTGGCAGCAGACTTCTTGGTGGAAAACTTACAAGCCAGGAGAGACCGGCATTACATGTTTAAAGTGCTGAAGGATAAAAACTTTTACTCTAGCATAGTTTATCCAGTGAAAATATCCCTCAAATATGAAGCAGAAATAAAGATTATACAAATAAAATTATAAAAAAGAAATTATAAACAAAATTATAAATAAAGATTATATAAACAAGCAAAAGTGAAAGGATTTCGTTACCTGACTTGTCCTACAAGAAATTCTAAAGGGAGTTCTTCAATCTGAAAGAAAATAACATTAATGAGCAATAACAAATCATCTAAAGGTACCAAACTTAGTGGTAAGAGTAAATACACAGAAAAAGAGAACATAACATTGTAATTGTGGTATGTAAGCTACTTACATCTAGAGTGGAAAGACTAAAAAATGAAGCTATCAAAAATAATGACAACAATTTTTCAAGACATAGACATTATAATAAGATATAAATAGAAACATGAGAAAAGTTAAAAAGTGGGAGGATGAAGTTAAAGTATAGAGTTTTTATTAGTTTTCTCTTTGCTTGTTTGCTAGTTTGTTTGTTTATGCTATCAATGTTAAGTCACCATCAGTTTAAAATAATGAGTTATATGATACCATTTGCAAGCCTCATGGTAACCACAAATTAAAAAAAAACACCATAAATTTAAAACATTTTAAAAATTAAAAAGAACCATACAACAAGCTCAAATTAAACAAACAAACAAACAAACAAAAAACCATACAACAGATACACAAAAACCAAACAAACAAAGAAGAAATTAAAACATACCACCAGAGAAAACTACCTTCACTAAAAGAAAGATAGGAAGTAAAAGAAAGATAGGAAGGAAGGAAAGAAAGAAGAGAAGAATACAAAACAACCAGAAAACAAATAACAAAATGATAGAAGTAAGTCATTACTTATCAATAATAACAGTGAACGTAAATTAACTAAAGTTTCCAATCAAAAGACATGCAGTGACTGAATGGATTAAAAAATAAGACCCAACACTATGTTGCCTATGAAAAACACAACTCACCTATAGACTAACAGGGAGGAAAAACGATATTCCATGCAAATAGAAAACAAAATTAGCAAGAGTAATTACACTTATAGCAGAAAAAATAGTTTACAAAACAAAATATATAGAGACAAAGAAGATAATTTTATAATAGCAAGAAGTTATATATAACTATTTATATATAATAGCAAGAAGTTATATAGCAGGTAGGTATAACAATTATAAATGTATATGCACCCAAAACTGGAGCACCCAAATACGTAGAGTAAATATTATTGGAGCTGAAGAGAGAGACAGACCACAATACAATAACAGTTGGAGACTTCAACATCCCACTTTCAGCATTTTGTAGACAGAAAATCACCATCCGCCCCCCGCAAAAATCAGACTTAACCTGCACTATAGACAAAACGGACCTAATAGATATTTACATAACATTTCATCCAAGAGCTACAGAATATGCATTCTTCTCCTGAACACATGGATTATTCTCAAGGATAAACCATATGTTAGGCCAGAAAACAAGTCTTAAAAATTAAAAAAAAAAAAAAAGAAATTATTTCAAGTGTCTTCTCTCACCACAATGGAATACAACTGGAAATCAATAACAAGAAGAATTTTGGAAACTATGAAAATATACAGAAATTACATTCTATGCTCCTGCATGGCCAGTGGGTCAATGAATAAATTAAGAAGGAAATTTTAGAAACATATTGAAACAAATGAAAATGGAAACACAAGATACCAAAACTTATGGGGTACAGCAAAAGCAGGACTAAGTGGAAAGTTTGTAGCAATAAGCACTTACATAAAAAACATAAATAAAGCTTCAAATAAATAACTTAATAATACAACTTAAAGAACTAGAAAAGAAGGAGCAAACCAAACTCAAAACTAGTGGAAGAAAATAAGAAATAAAGGTTAGAACAGAAAAAATAAAATTGAAATAAAAATCAAAAGTTTAATGAAATTAAAAGTGGGTATTTTAAAAAGATAAACAAAAGGAACACACCTTCAGACAAAGAGTAAAGAAAGACCCAAATAAATAAAATCAGAGATGAAAAAGGGAACATTGCAACTGATAACACAGGAATTCTAAGGATCATTCAAGGTTATTATAAGCAACTACATGCCAATAAATTGGAAAACCAAGAAGATGTGGCGCCACTGCACTCCAGCCTGGGTGACAGAGGGAGACTGTTTTAAAGAAACAAAAAAGCGTATCATGTACACACGCACACACACACACATATACATATATATGAATATATATATACACACACATATATGAATATATATGTATACACACATACTATGTACCCACAAAAATTTTTTTAAATTAACATTATAGATTTTATTTACTTAATAATTTTGATACTTAATTTAACTTTCCTGGGGTTGAGAATATAATTATGTCATCTCATACAGTTTTGAGCTTATCACCCCAAGTGATTTGTGTGGTGAACTTCTCAGTTGACAGAGGTTGAATATCAAAAAGCAGTTTGCCTGGATGTGATGTCTTACATTGTAAGTCTTATACGCAAGGTGATTTTTTTGTTGTTATGCTACTACCTGTCAGTTTAAACTTTCGAGTTTTGATGTTAACACTCTCCACGTGGGGTCATCTTGAAGTCCTTTTCCTGAATTTCCTAGTTCTCATATCTGATGAATTGGCTAACCCCTCACAATATTTTCAGCCAATTTTCTTTTCTGCATGAAGCAGAGTTTTCTCTCTTTTTGCCTTCTGAGATATTTAATTGTCATCTGATTCGTCCTGAATGTATTTTAAATATTTTTCTCACTCTATTTTTACAGTTTCAAGATCATGTCAATGACACCGTTTCAAGGCAGATATCTGAAAATAAATCTGCCTTTTTAATAAACCTTCCCCGTATTAAAATTGTTGCCTTTCTTGATTTGTTAAAGAAAAAGTTATTCACGACACTTGTTAAAGATGGTAAGGTAGACTTTATTCTGGTGGCTACTGAAGTGTGGTTTTGTAATAGGAGAGAGAGATTGGGCTCAACTTCTAATACAACAAGGAGAAGTGGGAAATTGTAGCAAATCATTAGCCCAGGAGCAGTGTGGGAGTCAGTGGATGGGAAGTTACTTAGAGAAACACTAGGGACTGAACTTTACAGGGAAGGACTAGGGGCCTAGTTAAAAAGAAGGCTGAGAAGAACCTGAACAAAGTTTGGCCAAGGAGATAATCAGTTATTTTTCTCATTCTGTTTTATAATTTCAGGATCATGTTCATGACATCACTTCAAGGCAGAAAACTGACAATAAATCTGCCTTTTAAATCAACTTTTCCTGTATCAAAAGTCACCTCTCTTGAATCTATCATTGATCTCAAATTCATTCTATCCTTTGCATCGTCACCGCCATTTCCTTAGTTCAGTTTAGGATTTTTTTTCTTACTTGGACTTTTGCTCTTCTCTACAACCTTCCAATTCCACTCTGCATTCCACACATCTGCCAAAGTGGCATTTCTTAAAATGCAAATCTGCTCATATCCCTCTGCTTAAAATCTTTTCATAGCTGTAGAAAACTGTCAGGATGACGTTCGAACTTCCTAGCAAGGCCTTCTCACCTACCCGTTCATAATCCATTCTTTCTTCCAGCCATCCTGCATCCATCTAACAAATATTCCCTGCTACCTACTGGACATTTCATCTATTGCTTTTTTTTTTTCTCTCGATAAAACCTTATTCACCCTTAAGTTTGTCTACTCCCTCAGTTTTCCCACCGCCCTCTCTTCAAATGGCCTTCAGGTAAATTGAACTAGGTACAGTTCCTCAACGATGCTATGATTTCTCATGTATTTTTGAGTTTGCTCCAGAGGTTTCCTCTGTCTGGAATTTCTGTCCCTCCTCAGCTACTGGACTACCTTGTGCTCAGTTTTAAAAGTGAAACTCAAGCATCACTTTCTCTAAGGTGTCTTCCATGACCTGTTTCCTTATTTGAATAAGGTAAAACTTTTCTGTGTTTCCTTAGACTCATGTGTGTGTGCATTAATTATGGTTGTCTGTATGTTCAAATTGTTGAGTTTTAATCTTTACATCTCTAGTGCATAGAACATATAGGGAATTCTAACAATTTCTAAAATGGGTGAATGAATGAAAAATAAGCCAATAAAAGATGCTCATCTTTCAGAATGAATGCATTTGGCCACCAATCCATTCTTACAGATTTTCTTTGACTGTAGTTTGACAGTCCAAGAAGTTTATCTTCACCTGAGGGGTAAGTTTGAGTCTCAGTCTCTTATTTGAATACACAGTATGTAGTCTGCAAAGTCCTGATGAAGAATGTGTATTTCTTGAGAGTATCTAACTCAGGGACCCAGGGTGAGAGACTATTTCCTTCTTTATCATTTATATCTATTATTGTTTACTCTCTTTAGAAAGAACCTAACTTCACTGTTTTAAAATAAAACATATATTGATACATAAGCAGAATAAGTATGGAAAAAGATTAAAAATCTAAAATAACATTGAGAAAAACCACAAAAGTAAAATATACAGAATAGTGTATTATTATCAACCAAAATTCTGCTAGGAAAAACAGAATTTTCCTAGCACCCCCGAAGTCCTCCCCCATGTATCACATTCTAGTTGCAACTTGCTCCCATCCTTTCAAATTACCATTATCATGACTTTTAGAGCAATCACTAGTGTTTTTAAGAGTAATTTTATTATCTCAATATGCATGCCCACATGATATATTTTAGCTTGACCCCTTTTTAAAAACTTTGGTATGTCTTTTAATTGTCTTTTAATCTCTAGGATCCCTTACCGTTAATTTTATTTGCTGATCCCTTATCTATTGAAGAACTCATACAATGTGACACGTAGAGTTTCACAGAGCCTAGATTTTTCGGTCTTACACTTAGTTTCATACTCACTGTTTTCTTATGTCCTTGATAAATCCTGAAATTGGGGGCCGGATCCAAAGTCTTGATCAGACTAATATTTACTACCTGTTGCAAAACTATGGGTGATTTTGTGTTCTCTCATCAAGAAACATATAAGATCCAGTTTTTTCTCTTTCGGTGATGTTAGCAGCCATACACATGGCCTAGGATTCATTGGAATCCTATTAATTCATTGGAAGTTGCAATTCTTTTTAAAATTTACTGGTATAGTTTCATCAAGTGACACTTCTGTCTTCTAGTATAGGCTATCTAATGGTAAAGTTCATATAAGAAATACATGATAAATGCTTGATTCTTTCAAATTATTTTCTAATTTTCAAAATCAGTAGTTAATTCCCTGTTATCCTTTAAAGATAATCAGTTAGTTTATTTCTTTTTAAAAACATCTCTGTGAACTTTTGGATTTAAACATGTTATAGGTTTAAATTCATTGCATTTCTTATTCTTTTTGAAGTTCAGGTAGTCCCGTCTTTGGTCAGTGGAGACTTCTTTAATTTGGCTCCTGAATCCCTTGGATACAACCCGAATTTTCTTTGATAGCTTCCTTGCTACGTGCAATAATAATATGTTCCAGGCTTTTCTAATACATTTCCTGCCTTGGACCTAGAGTACCCAGTTCTCCAAGAAACCTTCTAGTGAGAAGGACTATTTTGAAACCACCATCTGGGAGCTAGTGATGCTTGCTGCTACTGACATGATCACTGTTTCTAGCTAAAAAGGAGTCTAGTTTTAAAAAAACCGAGTCCTAAGGATGCTCAGTTTATTAGCACAAGTGGGTACGGTTAGAAGAATTGGGATAGACTGTTTTTCTGTACCCCAAATTACTTCAGTTAACTGAGAGTTGGTAATAAATGTACATACTTCATTTTGTCTGCTTTTAAAACATGCATACATTTAGCAACACTGTGCCCCAAGATATCTGTCTTTATGGTGATTACCAATCTGCACAGGTCATAGGCTATCAGGATCAGAGTGAATTTAATGAATAACACAGCCCAGGGTTATCTCAGAGGCTGTCTTAAAACTTGCAGAGCTGTGGTCCTGAGCAATTTTATTTTTTTAATAGAAGCCTTAGGGCAGTGCTTCTTCAACAAGAACTCTAATATAAATTTGAATCAAACAAACATATACAGTGCAAAAGAGAGCAAGTGTGTGGTTTATCACCATGAGAATACAAACCCAAATGACAGAACTAGCAATTCTTCCCACAGTTTTTTCATTATTTATATGGTGTTTACAAAATACATTTAAGTTTTAAAGAAATAATTTCTCTTTAACTTCTAAGTTTTTACATAATTATTATGCCCTTGAGGCAAATATAATGAAATACTCAGATGAGAATCTTTTCCTTAATACTGGATTGCACATTGACTTGAGTCCTAGTGATTCTCATTTAGATGCTTGCTGAATGAGTACTAATAGCTATGATTTGTTAAGTCCCTACTAGCTGTTGGGTACCATATACATTTTTTTCCATATCCCACAGTAACCCTGAAATGTATATAGTGTTTTTTCTATTTTATAGATTAGGAAACAGAGGATAAGATATTTGAAGAAACACACAGATAGTAATTTTGTATTTGAGATTATAACCCAGAGCTCCTTGTTTTCAGAGTCCCTGTTTTCATCTGCTTTACTATACAGCTGGACTGGCTTTGACTACACAACCAAAAAAGAAATTGCTTCTCTTTTCATGAGTAGAACATGAATGGTTTTTGTAGCCAATCTGTTATTGATGCCTCTTCTACCTCTTTGGGACTATTCATGGGAATAAAACATAGTTGTAACATTTCAATGAAATACGGAAGGAATGGATTTTTAGTGTTTTAAGTATCTAATAGCCCAAAGACAACTAATGAACATTTGCAAGTAGACAATTGTGAGCCTACTAAATACTGGGAGTTATGGAAGACACAAAATGAAAAAGAGGTGATACCTGTTCTGTTCTGTACCTGAGTGACAGCATCAGTTGTACTCCGAACCTCAGCATCAGGAAGTCTACTCGGGTAACAAACCTGCATATGTACCCCCTGAATCTAAAATAAAAGTTAAAAAAAGAATTTTATACCCTAACAAAGAGATAGATATGTACATAAATATTGTAGAAGTGTTTCCTTGTTGTCAGAAACTTCAGGCAAACATTGTTGGCTGAGGGTATGTGAAGGCTGCCTGTCCTGGATTTAAAGGGTGTGCACACTGACGTTTGTGGGAGGGGAAGGGGTTTGTAGCCTATGAAGGATTTTGACATGGGAGATTTCGATAATTTGAGGCTGGGATAGAGGTGTGAATGAAGGAGAAAGTTTTCTCCTATTGGGAAAAATGAACAATTCAGATTTCATTCAGGTGAACTCAGATACCCTGGTTTTAGAATTGTGCCAGGGAGAAAAATTGTCATAATTATAGTTGCAGGAAACTATGTTGCTCTCCTTCGTTGTCTTCAGTTCTTAAAATTTGTACACTTTTCTCCATCTCACTCACAACAGATAAGCTTGCTCTTATTTTATAGAGAAAAATAAGTCTCATATTTTAGCATGAAACATATGAACCTACCCATATATGTACCTGTCTGTCCCTCTTTCTCTCATAGAAATGAAAATTTATGTCATCCATGTAAGATAAATTCCTGCTCCCCATCCCTTCAAGGCTTACAGGAATCCCATTACTCTCTTTTCCTTTCAACCCCTGCCTCAGCTGGTTCTTCCCATTGGCTTTAACCAGCCCAATTCTTTCCTGTTTAGATATACAAGAGAACTCTGAAGGCATCACTAGATTCTTGATCCCCATCCAGTTCCACTCTATTTCCCTTCCATTCTCCATAACCAAATTACCAGAGATAGTTGTCCAGAATTCTGTCTCAATTTCCTCATTCTCTGGCTTCCTAATTCATCTCTCCGCTGAAATAATTCTCCCTAAGATCACCAGTGACTTTTATGTTGCTAAGCCCTCTTGCTGTTTTCCAGTTTCCATCTGTACCAGTCAAGGTAGTTAATGCAAACTTCCACAACATACAAAAGTCTGAACATCAGTGGCATAAGACAATAACGTTTCCTTTCTCAAATGTACAGTCTGATGTTGGTCAGATGACTCCTTCCATGTGGCTATGCCATATGGAATATATGTGTTCTAGTTATCTACTGTTGCATAAACTGCCCACAACTTCAGTGGCTTAAAACAATGTCAACATTTATTTTCTTCATATATCTGTAATTTGAAAAAAGGACTTATAGATAAAGTTTTCCTCTGCTCCACTTAGCTTCTGCTGCAGAAGTTCCAAGGCTGAGGGCTAGAATCACCCAAAGACGCATTCCTTCCTGCCTCTGGAGGGTGATGCTGGCTGTGGGCTGGGAACTCAGTTGGATCGGTTGCTAGAACAGCCACCTGTGGCCTTCCTAGGCAGTTCCTTGGCTTTCTTACAGCATGATTTCTTGCACAGCTTTTCCTTTGGGACCTTCCTTTCTAATCTGTTGCTGGAAGTCATGCAGTGTCACTCCCTTTGTATTCTTCTTAGAAGTGAGTCACTTTGTTCACTGCATCATCTGACTTGACTCCTTAGCAGCAGTGATGCAGTTAACTCTTTCCCACATAAAAACATTCTCTTTTCTTCTTTTCTAATGACACCCCACATTCTCCTAGCTTTACATGCATTTTTTTTTTTTTTTTTTTTTTGCTTTTAGGACATAATCCCAAATCCATGCTCTTGTCAAGCCCTCCATACTTCTCTATTCTCATCTTACACTCTTCTCTCCCTTGTTTTTCCCACTTCAGTCACAGCAGCTGTTTTTGTTTGCCTCTTATTTGCCACACATTGGGGCTGTTGCCCAGGCTGTTTCCTCTTCTCAGAATTCTCTTTCCTCTCCTCCTTATTTAGCTCTGTCTTCTTCAGGTAAGGTTTTCTTTTAATCATCAAAATTAGTTCAAATCTACCTATGATTCTAGCCCATGGTAATATATATACTCCTCCTTCAAAGCATTTATATCAATTCTTAATCTTGGTTATTTTTTATTTATTGTCTCTTTTCATCGTTTCAATGTAAGCTCAATGAAATTGGTCTATTTGTTTTGCTTATCAAATGATCCCTAGTGTCTACCTAGCGCAGTGCCTGGCAAATAATACATATTTTTTAAATAAATGAATGTATCTCACAGCCTAGCAATCTTGGGTAACAAGAACTATAGTCCACATTTTACCAATAGTTCTCAAGTGTGGGCAACGCCACTCTTCTAAAAGGATGTTTAGATATGTATTTGTGTGTGTGTGTGTGTGTGTGTGTTTGTGAGTGCAGGACCCTGATGTGTGCTATGCAGGGTTGGGGATGCTTATCATCCCGCAATAAAGAGAACAGACTCATACAATAAAGAACCCTGTACCATATACCAAGAGTGCCTCATACCTTACTTTAAGAAATCACAGATCAGTAGTTTAACTGAACTTCTTAGCTAACCTTCTGTACTGGAAACAACAAATATTAAGGCATGGCAAAGATAAAGGGAAGTGCTGTAGCACTGTGTCTCTCCACCCCATCTTCTCCATTCTGCAAGGTACCTGTTTTGTGGAGGCTCCACTTAAGAGTATGAATATGGTAGAGAGTTGTGACCACTTGGCCTTGCAGACTGTGGAGATCTGTGTACCTCCAGCAAGCAAATCTCCAGGCCTCCACAATCACATACACCGTAGTTGCCATTATGCACTGGCAAGGAGACAAGTTCATTGTCTCCAAAGGCTGGTTATTTACTGCTGAAGTATAAAAAAGAGTGAGCAAAATACATGTATCTGATTGGTTCTTTTTAGTTTTGCAACTATGATGGAGGTGGCAGAGCAAATAGAAGGAAAGCATTTTGACATGATAAAAATGCTGTGGTATTATCACCTGTAATAGGACAAAGTTCAGCACTGATTGGGCTTTTTCTTGACCTGAGGATTTGACCCTGATGATCTGAGATTACAGAGGAGAGAATGACCATATTAGTTATCTATTGCTGCATAACAAATAATCCAAAACCTGGTGGCTTAAAACTATAAATATTTATGTCAGTGTTTGTGGGTCAAGAATCCTGGAGTGGCTCATCTGGGTAGTTCTAAATCAGTATTTCTCATGATTTTGAGATTTCAGTTGGGGCTACAGCATCTGAAGTCTTGACTGGGGCTGCAGGATCTACATCAAAGGTGTCTCATTTATATGGCTGGCAAAATGGTGCTGACTGTTGGTAGGAGGCCTCAGTTCCCTTCCACGTGGGCCTCCCACAGGGCTCCTCAAGTGTCCTCTGGGTTTCCCCTGTAGCTAGCATAAGACCAAGAGAGAAGTGGCAATTCTTGTATCCTACTGGTTACACAGATACCCTGATTCAAGGTGGGAAAACCTACACAAAAGTCAGGGATACACACAGAGGCATGTAGGGATAAGGATCACTGGGGGTCACCCTGGAGCAGGATGCCACAGTGACCTAGGCAAGTCTCCAAGGCTGAGTTGGAGAGGTCTGATTATTGGTATAGGAACTCTAGTTGCCTGAGGTTCTGGACTAGAGTTCAAATTGGTCAGATGCCCTTTGATACAAGGGGGAGAATGGAAGTGTGAGGCAGAATTACGACCCCCTGCCCAACATGTCCATGTCCTTAATTCCCAGAACTTGTGAGTATATTGCCTTGCATGGCAAAAGTGACATTGCAGATGTTATTAAGTCAAGAATCTTGACAGGGGGATTATCCTGGGTTATCTGGGTAGGACTAATATAATCACAAAGGTCTTTATATACTGAAGAGGCAGAAGAGACCATTAGAGATGTGGCAATGGAAGCCTAGGTCTGACTGATGCAGAGCCAGCAGCCAAGAATACAGACAGCCTCTAGAAACTGGAAACATCAAGAATTCAATTTCCCCCTAGAGTCTTCAGAAGGAATACAGCTCTGCTGACACCTTGGTTTCAGCCCCATGAGACCCATTTCAGTCTTTTCACCTCCAGAACTATAACACCTTTGTGTTGCTTTAAGCCTCTAAATTTGTATTAATTTTGTTACAGCAGCAATAGAAAACCAATGCAGGGGGGAGGAGGAGGATACATTTTTCTGTGGTGGGGAGCAGGGAGTGGGGTGTTCCCTTCAGCTGGTTCCTCTTCTGGAAGTTGGAAACCCATCATCTGTAACCTCTGTGTGGGAAACATATTTTCCATCACTGATGGGATGTTTGCTGAGCCTCCAGGGTTGTGGTCCTGCTCTTCTACAGCCAGAGGCTGATAAAACGTGAGGTATCGCTCCTCACAAGAGAGCATTAGCTGCGGGGGTCTGCCCTGCAGACCCTGACCCAAACCAAGGATGAATAAAACATACACTGACACACAGATATTCTGCTTTGCCAGTCCTGCTGAGTGTCCGACCGCCTGCTCACCAAGAGAGGTTTGTCACTGCAGCCAGTTGGCCAGTCCTGAGCAGTTTGCACTCCAGGCATTTATTTAGTATACAATTAACAACAGACGCTCTGAGTTAACACACTTGTGGATAATTAACATGGTTAAGAGAATAGTTCTACGAAGGATTAGAGCTCAGGTACCGCAGTTTAAAGTAAATACCACTGGGGGCAATATCCCTGGTCGACCTCCCCATTGAGCAGACCGTCTGGCTTAAAGGTCAGTTAATGGAGGTAGGGCAAACAGACTTAACCGGGGAAGCCTCTGTTGTCCCTCATATTTACCCATGACCTAATGCTTTAAGGTAAGAACCGGCTGCCTTCAATCTGTTCAATTATTACAAGCTATGTAACCTTTCGGCCTTCCAAAAAGGTTTGTGACCATTCCCTGTAACTTTCCCTAATACTTCTCTTTAATATTTTTGCCACCTTCCTGAGTGAATCCCAACAAAAAGTACTGGGCAGAGAGCATAGGGTAGCACAGTTAGGCTGACAGAGGCGTGCCTTCCTGAGTTCTCTTTTTCAAGGGGAAGAAAGTATAGAACCTGCTCGAGCATGAAGGCCCTGAGTTGGGAGGCCACAGAGGAACCACAGGACTGCAAGCGGCCTACGCTGATGTGAGACAAAGGGCTACAGGGCTCAGAAATTGCAACCAAGTCTCATAAAGGACCTCTAGCAGCTAGGGAACCAGGGTCCACAAGATGGATTGAAGTTCTGAAATGGAGAAAATGACCTCTTTTTACTAACATGAAACTGTCTTGATTATTTAAAATCACTGAAAAATTATGGAAGCCCACTGAGATGCCCATAAACTAGCCCACTGAGGGTATGTTCCTGCAGAGCTAATTTGGTGGACTGCTGGCACATTACAATACTTTCATGTATATATCCTAGTAGGTTAAGATGTACCAACAAAGCTAGTAATAGAACCATTTTTTTCAATGCTGAATGTTATGGCAGTGAAGGTAATGCTAACCATTCAATTAATGATACCCTCTGGTATCAGAGCCTAAACTATCCACCTTAATAAACATTCTTAAATCTCATTTTGTTGTATCTCTCTTGACCAGAACTGCGAGCCTTAGGTAAATTACAGGGTTGTGTATGTAGCCTCCTGAACTGTGGGACCGCAAAGCGTGGAGCACCATAGTGATCCTCTAATGACTGTTATCATAGTGGTTAAATGCAGAAGGAAGTGGAAGAAAATGAGCATCCAAATGTTGCCCATGGAAAATAAATTGTGTGCTGTGTTGTGACAAAAGATGTACAAAAAACAGATGACAAGTTTGAGAGCAGGGTTTAGTGAGGTTTGATTTGAATACTCCTTTGGGATCCATTTGTTTTAAACTGTTCAGATGTTTGTATAGATGGAATTGAGAGAGCTTTCTGAAATTTACCGATGAGCCAACCAACCTGTTTTCCAGTATTCTTTTAAAACTGCTAAAAGTGTGGGATTCAAAAATTTTTGCATAATACCGCCTGTGAAGCAGAGCTTTTAAAATGTAATTTTGCCTTTTGACAATCAATTGCAAACAATAGACTAATCAGAACTTTTATGTTTTATGTAACTTTTTAAAAAATGTGAATAATTTTGTGATAATATTATTTGGACTTTGATAAGACATCTACATTTTAGTCTATGCATATTTTCTCAACCTCAAAAATATATAGTAAGAAGAGATAAAGCAGCCTTAAACCATGTCCATTAATGTCTTAACTTACATAAAGTCCCTATAAAAAGGCTGAAGTCCTGGCGACATAAGAGGTGTGTGTCAGAGGGGACATAGCCTGTGTTTTGTAGTCAGAGACATTTTGGTTCAGGCTTAAATATTTGATTCCGTCACACCCTAGCTGTGTGACCTTGACCAAGTTACAGTATGTCTTTGAATATACAGTTACTCGTCTATAAAGTGAGTGGAGCACTCACATTTGTGTGGTACTAAATGCTATAGATGAAATACCTACTTCATCTCTTCTCATTATGCACCTTAAAATTTATTTAAATAGGTAGAGAAGGAAGGACGAAAATATCAAAACTTAAATACCTGAAACTTTTACAAAGTTATATATTATATTATATATGCAAAGGTGTCCTTTTTAAAAAATCTAGTTTCTTGCAAATGAAGGCATTAGCAATTAATTACCATTATTTCTATATTCGAATAGTATAGCACATTTTATTATAAGTATGTTATTATCCTATGTAAGTCTCTAGAAAAAAAGTGTTTGCGTATAGAGTTGGATATGTAAGGTGAATAAAACATTTAAGGGAGAGCACATAATTAAGTATAAATATAAAAGAGTAAGTTTATTGCGGCACTATTCACAATAGCAAAGACTTGGAATCAACCCAAATGTCCATCAGTGACAGACTGGCTTAAGAAAATGTGGCACATATACACTATGGAATACTATGCAGCCATAAAAAAGGATGAATTCGTGTCCTTTGTAGGGATATGGATCAGCTGGAAACCATCATTCTCAGCAAACTATTTCAAGAACAGAAAACCAAATACCGCAAGTTCTCACTCATAGGTGTGAATTGAGCAATGAGATCACTTGGACACAGGAAGGGGATCATCACACACCGGGTCCTATTGTGGGAAGGGCGGGGGGAAGGGATAGCATTAGGAGGTATACCTAATGTAAATGACGAGTTAATGGGTGCAGCACACCAACATGGCACATGTATACATATGTAACAAACCTGCACGTTGTGCACATGTACCCTAGAACTTAAAGTATAATAAAAAAAAGAGTAACTTTATAAGTTCCAATTATAAATACAATTAATTCAACAATATTTTTTTGCTAATTTATTGTGTATCAGGCATTGTTCTAAGTAAGGTAGATGAAGTGGTGAATAAAATCTGCCCAATATCTTTTTTTCATGAATCTTGCGTTTTACAAACAGGAACTTGTAAATTTATCAGGAAAATTGCAGCTAGAATGTGCAAAATTATGAAATCTAATAAAATGGGATCAATAAAATGGGATTCTTTTCTGAAGGAAGGGCTCAGTCCACTGCTTGGAGAAAGACAGTGTAACATTAAGGTAAGGCAGAGTTATGGTAGAACTAATCAACTCCTACATTTACTGAATCTCTATTAGCACAGCCTTAGGCTATGCTCATAGTTCCTTTCAGATGATAATACCCATTAAACACCCAGCAGTGTTAGGCACGGGTAAGAAAAGTAAAATACAAGCATCCTTAGAAGAGAATCCTTACAGTCTGGTATAAGAGATAAGATTGCTCTAGACAATAATATATGGTATATTCCACAAGACAGAGACAAAACAAACACACAAACAATAAATGGCAGCATTAACAACAAACCAGACAGGAGTTTAAAAAGGCGAGAGAGATCCAGTTTGATTTAACTAGAAAAGACTTGCTGGAGGGGAGAGGCAAATGAGACAGGTCTTGAAGGATGGGCAGGGTTTATTCAGGTGGAGATGATGGTGAGAGCATTCTAGCAGGAAACTGAGCCCACTAAATAGGAATCCAGGATCCAACTGCGGAACTGATATAGCTGCACTCAGTTCTGTGTTGGAGAGCATGTATATGAAATGTTCTTACCGGCTTGAGGGGCCACTTTAATCACCAAAATATCTGGGGCCTCACCTTTTAAAAGGAATACGAGTTAAATAAAAACGATTTCAAGGATGGTGGGGAGCCTGAAATGGCATTTGACGAAAGGTTGAAAACTTGCTCATTTGTCCTGAAGAAAAGAAGAAGCCTTGAGGACACAATGGCAACAGAATGTAACTCTGCAAAGGATTGTCTTGTGGAGCCAGGCTGAACTACAGTCAGAAGGTGGATTTTACAGACTTTGAAGATTTCCAAACAAATCTGGAAAACTTTTAGCTAGGAAAATTGTGTAGGGGAATTCCTTACTGGATTGGTAGATGGATTAGAGGAAGCCCTTGGGCTCTCCCAGTCTTGATATTTTATAATAGTATTTGAAGTTGGGATTTTATTACTAAAATTATGTTTGGGGTTATTTGCAGAAAGATGAACATAGTACTGTTACTTTTTTTTTTTTTTTGAGACAGAGTTTCACTCTGCCTCCCAGGCAGGAGTGCAGTGGCATGATCTGGGCTCACTGCAGCCTCCGTCTCCTGGGTTCAAGCAATTCTCCTGCCTCAGCCTCCCGAGCAGGTGAGATTACAGCTGCCCGCCACCATGCCCGGCTAATTTTTTGTGTTTTAAATGGAGACGGGCTTTCACCATGTTGATCAGGCTGGTCTCGAACTCCTGACCTCAGGTGATCTGCCCACCGTGGCCTCCCAAAGTGCTGGGATTACAGGTAGGAGCCACCGCGACAGCCAATAGTGTTATTCAAGAGTGAAAAAAGGCCGGGCGCGGTGGCTCACGCCTGTAATCTCAGCCAGCACTTTGGTAGGCCCAGGTCAGGAGACTGAGACCATCCTGGCTAACACGGTGAAACCCTGTCTCTACTAAATCTACAAAACCAAAATTAGCCGGGTGTGGTGGCGGGCGCCTGTAGTCCCAGCTACTCGGGAGGCTGAGGCAGGAGAATGGCGTGAACCCGGGAGGTGGAGCTTGCAGTGAGCCGAGATCCCGCCACTACACTCCAGGCTGGGTGACAGAGCGAGATTCCGTCTCAAAAAAAAAAAAAAAGAGTGAAAAACAAATCCTCTTCTCTCTTCTCGTGGATCTCTCCTGCTTTGCTTCCCAGCACACATTTGCCCTCTGCTTAGGTCCTCTTCTGAATTTGTGTGGCCTGGGGACCACACCTTAACTCTAGAGATGCTGCACATGACCCACGCTTAGGTGATCAGAATACCTAATTCCCACAGTGATTGCCTCAGAAGCGGGCATATGACTTAATCATAGCTGAAAATATGCAATAAGAATTTTAGTAGGATTTCTGGGAAGGGCCATCTCTCTTCCATGCTTTATGTAAAGTGGAGAGACTATAGGGTCTGGAGCTGCTGCCATTATCTACTACCAGAAGCCTAAGACAGAAGCCACACAGGGGAGGGAAGAGACAAGTGATAGAAAAGAATTACAGTGGCATTGCTTGAACTTTCAAGGTCACAATGTTTGAAGACAGCAAGAGGCATTTCTGGGCTTTTCAGGTTCTGTAAATTAAGAGATTTTCTAAAATCTGTTTATGAAGTGTTGTCTGTCACTTGCAAATGCAGGCTCCTAACTCAAGAGAGCTAAGGGTGCAACAATTTAAGAATGACAGAATAAAGTTTGGTGGCACTACTCGTAGGCTAGAAGGTAGTCATTAAAAGTCGTTATGAAAGCTATGTAGTAAGAGACAGAATACAAAATACAATTGAACCTCATTATTTGCATATTCCATATTTGCAAATTCTATTTGGTAAAATTTATTTGTGCACCCCCAAATCAATACCACGGCACTTTTTCAGTCACTTTCAGCCATATGCAATGCAGCAAGCGTTTCAGTCACTTGATGTGCATATTTCCTGACTGAAGTTAAACAAGGTTGTACTCTGCATTCTTGTTTCAGCTCCCATTCCATCAGTGAATGTCCTTTGGCTGTCTATTTAATGACTTTTTTTCCAGCTTCTTCTTGATGATTTTACTATTTGAAATAGTCTCCAGATGTGGTTTTAACATGCTGTCTAGTGTTCCTAAGCACAAAAAGGCTGTGATGTGCCTAATAGAGAAAATAAATGTATTAGATAAGCTTTGTTCAGGTATGAGTTAGTTATAGCTGTGTTGGCTGTCAGTTCAATGCTAATGAAACAATCAACAATATATAAAAATAAAGCATGTTTGAATAGAAACATGCAAAAGGCAAGGTTATATATTGATTAATTGATGGAGATGTGAACAGAGGCTCACAGGAGCCTAACACTGCATTTCTCCTAGGAACAGTGGCTCATTTTTTGCTAAATGAGTGTTTGTGGTAACTTTATAGAAAATAGCGAAAACGACTCTGTCTGACAGCTTTGAAGAGAGCAGTGGATCTCCCAACACGGAGGTTGAGATCTGAGAAGGGACAGACTCCCTGCTCAAGTGGGTCCCTGACCCCTGAGTAGCCTAACTGGGAGACATCCCCCACTAGGGGCAGTCTGACACCCCACACCTCACAGGGTGGAGTACACCCCTGAGAGGAAGCTTCCAAAGCAAGAATCAGACAGGTACACTCGCTGTTCAGAAATATTCTATCTTCTGCAGCCTCTACTGCTGATACCCAGGCAAACAGGGTCTGGAGTGGACCTCAAGCAATCTCCAACAGACCTACAGCTGAGGGTCCTGACTGTTAGAAGGAAAACTATCAAACAGGAAGGACACCTACACCAAAACCCCATCAGTACATCACCATCACCAAAGACCAGAGGCAGATAAAACCACAAAGATGGGGAAAAAGCAGGGCAGAAAAGCTGGAAATTCAAAAAATAAGAGCGCATCTCCCCCGGCAAAGGAGCGCAGCTCATCGCCAGCAACGGATCAAAGCTGGACGGAGAATGACTTTCACGAGATGAGAGAAGAAGGCTTCAGTCCATCAAATTTCTCAGAGCTAAAGGAGGAATTACGTACCCAGCGCAAAGAAACTAAAAATCTTGAAAAAAAAGTGGAAGAATTGATGGCTAGAGTAATTAATGCAGAGAAGGTCCTAAACGAAATGAAAGAGATGAAAACCATGACACGAGAAATACGTGACAAATGCACAAGCTTCAGTAACCGACTCGATCAACTGGAAGAAAGAGTATCAGCGATTGAGGATCAAATGAATGAATGAAGCGAGAAGAGAAACCAAAAGAAAAAAGAAGAAAAAGAAATGAACAAAGCCTGCAAGAAGTATGGGATTATGTAAAAAGACCAAATCTACGTCTGATTGGGGTGCCTGAAAGTGAGGGGGAAAATGGAACCAAGTTGGAAAACACTCTTCAGGATATCATCCAGGAGAACTTCCCCAACCTAGTAGGGCAGGCCAACATTCAAATCCAGGAAATACAGAGAACGCCACAAAGATACTCCTCAAGAAGAGCAACTCCAAGACACATAATTGCCAGATTCACCAAAGTTGAAATGAAGGAAAAAATCTTAAGGGCAGCCAGAGAGAAAGGTTGGGTTACCCACAAAGGGAAGCCCATCAGACTAACAGCAGATCTCTCGGCAGAAACTCTCCAAGCCAGAAGAGAGTGGGGGCCAATATTCAACATTCTTAAAGAAAAGAATTTTAAACCCAGAATTTCATATCCAGCCAAACTAAGTTTCATAAGTGAAGGAGAAATAAAATCCTTTACAGATAAGCAAATGCTTAGAGATTTTGTCACCACTAGGCCTGCCTTACAAGAGACCCTGAAGGAAGCACTAAACATGGAAAGGAACAACTGGTACCAGCCATTGCAAAAACAGGCCAAAATGTAAAGACCATCGAGGCTAGGAAGAAACTGCATCAACTAACGAGCAAAATAACCAGTTAATATCACAATGGCAGGATCAAGTTCACACATAACAATCTTAACCTTAAATGTAAATGGACTAAATGCTCCAATTAAAGACACAGACTGGCAAACTGGATAAAGAGTCAAGACCCATCAGTCTGCTGTATTCAGGAGACCCATCTCACACGCAGAGACATACATAGGCTCAAAATAAAGGGATGGAGGAAGATTTACCAAGCAAATGGAGAACAAAAAAAAGTGGGGGTTGCAATACTAGTCTCTGATAAAACAGACTTTAAACCATCAAAGATCAAAAGAGACCAAGAAGGCCATTACATAATGGTAAAGGGATCAATTCAACAGGAAGAGCTAACTATCCTAAATATATATGCACCCAATACAGGAGCACCCAGATTCATAAAGCAAGTCCTTAGAGACTTACAAAGAGACTTAGACTCCCATACAATAATAATGGGAGACTTCAACACTCCACTGTCAACATTAGACAGATCAACGAGACAGAAAGTTAACAAGGATATCCAGGAATTGAACTCATCTCTGCAGCAAGCAGACCTAATAGACATCTATAGAACTCTCCACCCCAAATCAACAAATATACATTCTTCTCAGCACCACATCATACTTACTCCAAAATCGACCACGTAATTGGAAGTAAAGCACTCCTCAGCAAATGTACAAGAACAGAAATTATAACAAACTGTCTCTCAGACCACAGTGCAATCAAACTAGAACTCAGGACTAAGAAACTCAATCAAAACCGCTCAACTACATGGAAACTGAACAACCTGCTCCTGAATGACTACTGGGTACATAACAAAATGAAGGCAGAAATAAAGATGTTCTTTGAAACCAATGAGAACAAAGATACAACATACCAGAATCTCTGGGACACATTTAAAGCAGTGTGTAGAGGGAAATTTATAGCACTTAATGCCCACAAGAGAAAGCAGGAAAGATCTAAAATTGACACTCTAACATCGCAATTAAAAGAACTAGAGAAGCAAGAGCAAACGCATTCGAAAGCTAGCAGAAGGCTAGAAATAACTAAGATCAGAGCAGAACTGAAGGAGATAGAGACACAAAAAACTCTCCAAAAAATCAATGAATCCAGGAGTTGGTTTTTTGAAAAGATCAACAAAATTGACAGACCACTAGCAAGACTAATAAAGAAGAAAAGAGAGAAGAATCAAATCGACGCAATTAAAAATGATAAAGGGGATATCACCACCGACCCCACAGAAATACAAACTACCATCAGAGAATACTATAAACACCTCTACGCAAATAAACTGGAAAATCTAGAAGAAATGGATAATTTCCTGGACACTTACACTCTTCCAAGACTAAACCAGGAAGAAGTTGAATCCCTGAATAGACTAATAGCAGGCTCTGAAATTGAGGCAATAATTAATAGCCTACCAACCAAAAAAAGTCCAGGACCAGATGGATTCACAGCTGAATTCTACCAGAGGTACAAGGAGGAGTTGGTACCATTCCTTCTGAAACTATTCCAATCAATAGAAAAAGAGGGAATCCTCCCTAACTCATTTTATGAGGCCAACATCATCCTGATACCAAAGCCTGGCAGAGACACAACAAAAAAAGAGAATTTTAGACCAATATCCCTGATGAACATCGATGCAAAAATCCTCAATAAAATACTGGCAAACCGGATTCAGCAACACATCAAAAAGCTTATCCACCATGATCAAGTGGGCTTCATCCCTGGGATGCAAGGCTGGTTCAACATTCGCAAATCAATAAACATAATCCAGCATATAAACAGAACCAAAGACAAGAACCACATGATTATCTCAATAGATGCAGAAAAGGCTTTTGACAAAATTCAACAGCCCTTCATGCTAAAAACGCTCAATAAATTCGGTATTGATGGAACATACCTCAAAATAATAAGAGCTATTTATGACAAACCCACAGCCAATATCATACTGAATGGGCAAAAACTGGAAAAATTCCCTTTGAAAACTGGCACAAGACAGGGATGCCCTCTCTCACCACTCCTATTCAACATAGTGTTGGAAGTTCTGGCTAGGGCAATTAGGCAAGAGAAAGAAATCAAGGGTATTCAGTTAGGAAAAGAAGAAGTCAAATTGTCCCTCTTTGCAGATGACATGATTGTATATTTAGAAAACCCCATTGTCTCAGCCCAAAATCTCCTTAAGCTGATAAGCAACTTCAGCAAAGTCTCAGGATACAAAATTAATGTGCAAAAATCACAAGCATTCTTATACACCAGTAACAGACAAACAGAGAGCCAAATCAGGAATGAACTTCCATTCACAATTGCTTCAAAGAGAATCAAATACCTAGGAATCCAACTTACAAGGGATGTAAAGGACCTCTTCAAGGAGAACTACAAACCACTGCTCAGTGAAATCAAAGAGGACACAAACAAATGGAAGAACATACCATGCTCATGGATAGGAAGAATCAATATCGTGAAAATGGCCATACTGCCCAAGGTAATTTATAGATTCAATGCCATCCCCATCAAGCTACCAATGAGTTTCTTCACAGAATTGGAAAAAACTGCTTTAAAGTTCATATGGAACCAAAAAAGAGCCCGCATCTCCAAGACAATCCTAAGTCAAAAGAACAAAGCTGGAGGCATCACACTACCTGACTTCAAACTATACTACAAGGCTACAGTAACCAAAACAGCATGGTACTGGTACCAAAATAGAGATATAGACCAATGGAACAGAACAGAGTCCCCAGAAATAATACCACACATCTACAGCCATCTGATCTTTGACAAACCTGAGAGAAACAAGAAATGGGGGAAGGATTCCCTATTTAATAAATGGTGCTGGGAAAATTGGCTAGCCATAAGTAGAAAGCTGAAACTGGATCCTTTCCTTACTCCTTATACGAAAATTAATTCAAGATGGATTAGAGACTTAAATGTTAGACCTAATACCATAAAAATCCTAGAGGATAACCTAGGTAGTACCATTCAGGACATAGGCATGGGCAAAGACTTCATGTCTAAAACACCAAAAGCAACGGCAGCAAAAGCCAAAATTGACAAATTGGATCTCATTAAACTAAAGAGCTTCTGCACAGCAAAAGAAACTACCATCAGAGTGAACAGGCAACCTACAGAATGGGAGAAAATTTTTGCAATCTACTCATCTGACAAAGGGCTAATATCCAGAACCTACAAAGAACTCTAACAAATTTACAAGAAAAAAACAAACAACCCCATCAAAAAGTGGGCAAAGGATATGAACAGACATTTCTCAAAAGAAGACATTCATACAGCCAACAGACACATGAAAAAATGCTCATCATCACTGGCCATCAGAGAAATGCAAATCAAAACCACAATGAGATACCATCTCACACCAGTTAGAATGGCGATCATTAAAAAGTTAGGAAACAACAGGTGCTGGAGAGGATGTGGAGAAATAGGAACACTTTTACACTGTTGGTGGGATTGTAAACTAGTTCAACCATTATGGAAAACAGTATGGCGATTTCTCAAGGATCTAGAACTAGATGTACCATATGACCCAGCCATCCCATTACTGGGTATATACCCAAAGGATTATAAATTATGCTGCTATAAAGACACATGCACACGTATGTTTATTGCAGCACTATTCACAATAGCAAAGACTTGGAATCAACCCAAATGTCCATCAGTGACAGATTGGATTAAGAAAATGTGGCACATATACACCATGGAATACTATGCAGCCATAAAAAAGGATGAGTTTGTGTCCTTTATAGGGACATGGATGCAGCTGGAAACCATCATTCTTAGCAAACTATCACAAGAACAGAAAACCAAACACCGCATGTTCTCACTCATAGGTGGGAACTGAACAATAAGATCACTTGGTCTCAGGAAGGGGAACATCACACACCGGGGCCTATCATGGGGAGGGGGGAGGGGGAGGGATTGCATTGGGAGTTATACCTGATGTAAATGACGAGTTGATGGGTGCAGCACACCAACATGGCACAAGTATACATATGTAACAAACCTGCACGTTATGCACATGTACCCTACAACTTAAAGTATAATAATAATAAATAAATTAAAATAAATAAATAAATAAAACACTTATTGGTGGCCAGGCGTGGTGGCTCACACCTGTAATCCCAGGACTTTGGGAGGCTGAGGCGGGTGGATCATGAGGTCAGGAGATCGAGACCATCCTGGCTAACACGATGAAACCCCATCTCTATTAAAAATACAAAAAATTAGCTGGGCGTGGTGGCGGGCACCTGCAGTCCCAGCTACTCGGGAGGCTGAGGCAGGAGAATGGCGTAAACCCAGGAGGCGGAGCTTGCAGTGAGCTGCGATTGCGCCACTGCACTCCAGCCCAGGCGACAGAGGAAGACTCCGTCTCAAAAAAACAAACAAACAAAAAAAACCAAACCAAACCAAAACAAAACAAAACAAAACAAAAAAAAGAAAATAGCTATCATGAATAATGAGAATAGACTGTATATAAGCACTGTATACAAAAGGAAAAGATTGGCAAAATGACCACTCAAAATAACAGTGGTGGCACTATACTGATAGGACTGTGCATTTTTTCATCTTTACATTAATTTTCGAATGTTTAAAAACAGAATAATATCTCTATGGTAAAAAAATATATTTTAGAAATACCAGACATCTAGAAAACCAACAAAACCTGCACAAAAAACTATGTTGGGCTTTCTATTCAGAGTCAGTTTAAAGCAAATGTGAAAGTTCGTTTATTATTTTTAGGGTCTCACTTCATTCAAAGTACAATAAACAATAAAATATTTATTTTGGCATAACTTAGTTTGGTTGCCCACTTAAATCACCAGATTTCACTGTTAATGATTTGTTTCCCTAAAATCAAATTTATATCTAGAAATGTGTCCAAGTCCTAAATGCATAGATTATAATAACCAGAACACTGGAAAGAACACTGGGGTTATTTTTATCTAACTTCCCATTCAATATAAATGTTCTTGCATACCATTCCCAAAAGATAAGAATCTGATTTTTTTTTGGAATTTGTTCTATAAAGGGAAGTTTACTACCAAATAATATCTTTTTGGTCAGTTTAATTATTACCAATACTTTTTATATTTATCAATATTCCTGTAACAGTCTGTGGTTTTTAACTACAGAGGATAAATCAAATCCCCTTTGTGGAATATAATTCTTCAGATATTGCAAGGAAGGTATCATGTCGTTCCTGTGGATTTTCTTTTCTAGGTTAAATATCCCCAGGATCTTTATCCATTCTTCATAAGAGTATACTTTTTAATCCTCTGTTTTCCCATTCTACCTTGTCTCCATGAGCTCCAGCTTAGCAATGCGCTACTTAATATGATGAAATCAACACTGAGGAAAATGTGGGATTTTCAGGCCCAGTAATACCTCTGCTTCCACTGCATTTGACATTTTTCAAAAGAAGAAATCCAAAAGGGCTCTGAGAAATCGAGGCTTCTGGTACAAGTGTACTGACCCTCAATGTGATGGCTGCAAGAGAATAAACACTCTCTGGGATAAATAGAACTAGTATATTAAAATAATCAATGTGTAGGTATAGCTTGTATTTCTGTTTTTAATTTTCTCATTTTCTCTCTTTATTGTCTAGTTATTTTTATATTTTTATCAATCATAATAATTCAAACAAATTATTACCTTCTTGTCCCATTTGAGCTTTTTGTTTTTAGTTCTTGCCCTATCCACTTTTATGGCAATTGTAGATTTCTTTAACATTGTTGCCTTAGAAAGCAACAGAAGCTACAATTCAAACTTTTCTAATTCTTATAGGTATTTTTGTCACACTACACAGTGAAATGTTTTGGTTTTTGATTTAACCTTATGTTTTCACATCATATTGAGTAACTAATGCTTTCATCTGCTAAACCTGCTTATGATATGATATAATGTTTATATCCCTAAGATTTCTCACTGAATAATAAAAGCAACAAATTGTAGTATACTGGATGATATAGAGAATATGTAAAAAGGTTTTTGTTGTGGTTGTTAATTATGCTTTAAATTTTTTTTGTGCATCCAGCTAACTCTAGTGGTGAAATTATATGCTTTAGACTTTTATTATAAGTGATCTTGTTGTCAGGCATTCTTATGAGTGTCTGACTTTGAGTTAAGAACTTTAGCAAAAATCGTAAGAACTTTGGATATAGAAATAGAAACATATACCTTATTTAAAATTTTTATTTCCATACACTTCTCAGTGCAGTCATTCATTTTTAATTGATACATAATATTTTTATGTATTTATAGGGTACATGTGATATATTGTTACATGCATAGAATGTGTAAAGATCAAGTCAGTTTATTTAGGGTATCTATCACCTCGAGGATTTATCATGTCTATGTGTTAGAAACATTTCAAGTCCTCCATTCCAGTTATTTTGAAATATAACATACATTGTTGTTAGCTATAGTGATTCTACTCTGCTACTAAACAATAGAATGTATTTGTTCTACCTAACTGTATGTTTGTACTCATTAACCAACCTCTTTCAGCTCCCACCCCCAACCAACCCATACACCCTTCTTAGTCTCTGATATCTACCTTCTACTCTCCTACCTTCATGAGATCAAACTTTGAAAGCTCCCACTATGAATGAGAATATGCAATATTTGTCTTTTGGTGCGTGGCTTATTTCACTTAAAATAAAGACCTCTAGCTCCATCCACGTTGCTGCAAATGACATAATTTCATTCTTTTTAGTGAGTAGTATTCCACTGTGTACATATACCACGTTTTCTTTATCCATTTGTTTGTTAATAAGTATTTGTTAGGTTGATCTTGTGTCTTTGCCATTGTGAATAGTGCTGCAATAAACATGAGGGTGCAGGTATCTTTTTGATATATTGATGTCTTTTCCTTTGGATAAATACCCAGTAGTGGGATTGCTGTATCATATGGTAGTTGTACTTTTAGTTTTTTGAGGAACCCCCATATTGTTTTCTATGATGGCTGTACTAATTTACATTCCCACCAAAAGTATTTAAGAGTTTTCTTTTCTCTGTATTCTCACCATCATCATTTAAAAAAAAAAATAGCCATTTTAAGTGGAGTGAGATGATATTTTTGTGGTTTTGAGTTGTGTTTCCTTGGTAATTACCAATGTCAAGACTTTTTTTTCAGACTCATAGGCCATTGTATGTCTTTCTTTGGGAAATATGTATTTATGTCCTTTACCCACTTTTTAATGGGATTATTTGTAGTTTTTTTTAAAACTGTTGAGTTGTTTGAGTTCCTTGTATTTATCCTTGTCAGATAGTTTGCAAATATTTTCTTTGTTCACCAGGTTATCTCTTCACTTTGTTGATTGTTTCCTTTGCAGCGCAGGAGCTTTTTAGTTTAACATAGTCCCATCTGTCTAATTTTGTTTTTGTTTCCTATATTTTTGAGGTCTTAGCTACAAAATCATTGCCTAGACCAATGTCCTGAAATATTTCCCTGATGTGTTCTTGTAGCAGTTTTACACTTTTGCATCTTAGGTGTAAGTGTTTAATGCATTGAGTTGATTTTTGCATAGGGTGATAGATATGATCTAGCTTCATTCTTTTGTAGATGGATACCCAATTTTCCCAGCACCATTTATTGAAGAGGGTGTTTTTTTCCTCAATGTATGTTTTTGGCAACTTTGTAGAAAATCGGTTAACTATAAATTTGTGGATTTGTTTTTGGTTCTCCATTCTGTTCCATTGGTCTATGTGTTTGTTTTTATACCAATATTGTAGAGGTTTTTCACCTCCTTGGCTAAATTTGTTCCTAGGTAATTTTTTTGGTAGCAATTGTAAATGGTATTGGGTTCTTGATTTCTTTCTCAGCTAGTTCATTATTGGGTTATAGAAATGCTACTGATGTTTGGATGTTGATATTTATCCTACCACTTCATTGAGTATATTTGCCATATATAAGTTTTTTTTTGGTGGAATCTTCAGGTTTTTCTAGATATAACATCAAGTTGTCTGCCAAAAGGGACAGTTCAATTTCCTCTTTTTCAGTTTGGAGGCTTCTATTTCTTCCTCTTGCCTAATTGGGCTGGCTAAGATATCTAGCACTATATGTATTAGGAGTGATAAAAGTGAGTATCTTTGTCTTGTTCCAGTTCTTAGAGGAAAGGCTTTCAGCTTTTCCCCATTCAGTGGATGTTAGCTGTGGGTTTATCATATACGGCTTTTATTATATTGAGGTATGTTCCTTCTATGCCCAGTTTGTTGAGAGTTATCATGAAGGGATATTAAATTTTGTAAAATACTTTTTCTGCATCTGTTGAGATAATCATATAGTTTTTGCCCTTCATTCTTTTGTGCAATGTGTAACATTTATTAATTTGTATATGTTGTACCATCCTTGTATCAATAGGATAAATATCAGTTGATCATGACATATAATATTTTTGATGTACTGCTGCATTCAGTTTGCTCATATTTTGATGGGGATTTTTACATCTACGTTCATCATGAATATTGGTCTGTAGTTTCATTTGTTGTTGTTGTATCTTTATCTGGTTTGGGTATCAGGGTAATAGGACCTTGTAGAGTGACTTAGGAAAAATTCATTCCTTTTCATTTGTTGGAATAGTGTGAAGATAATTGCTGTTAGATCTTTGGAAGTTTAAATTTGGCAGAATTTGACAGTGATCCTGAACTTCTTTGATGGGAGATTTTATTTTTACTATTACTGATTCAATCTCATTACTCATTATTGGTCTGTTCAGGTTTTCTATTTATTTCTGATTCAACCTTGTTAGGCTGTGTGTTTCTAGGAATTTATTCATTTCCTCTAGGTTTTCTAGTTTGTTAGTGTGTAGTTGTTCATAATAGTCTGTGCTGATCTCTTATATTTCTGTGATGTCAGTTATAATGTCTTCTTTTTCATTTGTTATTTTATTTATTTGGGTCTTCTCTCTTTTTTCATGGTTAGTTTAGCTAGTGGTTTATTAATTTAGTTTATTTTCCCTTTTGTTTTTTGATCCTTTGTTGTGTTCTTTAGTCTCTATTTTGTTTATTTCTGCTCTAATCTATATCATTTCTTTCCTTTTGCTAATTTTAGGTTTGGTTTGTTACTGTGTTTATAGTTTCTTGAGGTGGATCATTAGATTGCGTATTTAAAATCTTTCTACTTTTTCGATGTAGATTTTAGTGCTATAAACCTCCCTGTTAGCACTGATTTTGCATCCCATTAGTTTTGGTATGTTGTGTTTCAATTTTCACTTGTTTCTAGAAATTTGACCTAATGTTATTCAAGAGCATGTTGTTTAGTTTCCTTATATTTATGTATTTTTCCCGTTTATTTTTTATTGATATTTAGTTTTATTCTATTATAGTCTGAGAAGACACTTGATATAATTTTTATTTTTCAAAAATTTGTTGAGACTTGTTTTGGGTTCTAACATATAGTCTATCTTGGAGAATGTTCCATGTGCTGAGGAGAATATATATTTTGAAGCTGTTGGATAAAATGTTCTGTAGATGTCTTTTAGGTCCATTTTGTCTAAAGTGCAGTTTAAATCCAATGTGTCTTTGTTAATTTTCTGTCTAGATGATCTGTCTAATGCTGAGAGTGGGATGTTAAAGTTCCTGATAACTATTGTGTTTGAGTCTATCTCTCTGTTTAGATCTAAAATATTTGCTTTATATATCTGGGTGCTCCAGTGTTGGGTGCATATATGTTTAGAATTATTATATCCTTTTGCTGAATTGATCACTTTATTATTATCTTATGACCTTCTTTTTCTAATTGTACTGTTTTAGACTTAAAATCTGTTATTTCGGATAGAAGTACAGTTACTCCTGCTTGTTTTTGGTTTCTATTTGTGTGGATTTTTTTTTTCATCCCTTTACTTTCAGTTTACATGTGTCTTTACAAGTGAGATGAGTTTCTTATAAGCAGCATATAGTTGGGTTTAAAAAATACATTCAGGGCTGGGTGCGGTGGCTCACGCCTGTAATTCCAGCACTTTGAGAGGCCAAGGTTGACAAATCATGAGGTCAGGAGTTCGAGACCAGCCTGGCCAACATAGTGAAACCCTGTCTCTACTAAAAATACAAAAATTAGCTGCACATGGTGGTGCATGCCTGTAGTCCTAGCTACTTGGGAGGCTGAGGCAGGGGAATTGCTTGAACCCAGGAGACAGAGGTTGTGGTGAGCCAAGATTGTGCCACAGCACTCCAGTCTGGGCAAAGAGTGAGACTCCCTCTCAACAATAAAATAAAATAAAATAAAATAAAATAAAATAAAATAAAATAAAATAAAATTCAGCAAGTTCATATCTTTTACATAGAAGGAGTAATCCATTTATATTCAAGATTATTATTTATATGTAAGGGCTTACTTCTGTCATTTTATTTATTGATTCCTGGTTGTTTTGTATATCCTTTGTTCTTTTGGTTCTCTCTTATTGTTTATCATTGTCATGTAGTGGTTTTCTATAGTGGTAACATTTAAGTCCCTTCTCATCCTCATTTGTATGTTTGCTCTACCAGTGGGCTTTATACATTCATGTGTTTTCATATGGTAGATATTATCCTTTTGCTTTCACATGTAGAACTCCCTTCAGCATTTCTTATAGGGCCAGTCTAGTGGTTGTGAATTCCCTTAGCTTTTGTTTGTCTGGAAAATATTTTATTTCTCTTTCATTTATGAAGGATGTTGCTGCTCGCAATTTTTTCTTTTAGCACTTTGAATACATAATCCAACTTTCTCCTGGCCTGTAAGGTTTCTGATGAAAAATATACTGCTTGTCTGATTGGAGTTCCCTTAAATGTGACTAGATGCTTTTTTCTTGTTTTTCGAATTCTCTCTTTGTCTTTGACTTATAACGATTTGACTATAATGTACTATGGAGAAGACATTTTCGAATTGTATCTGTTTGGAGATTTATGAGCTTCTTGTATCTGGATGTCTACATCTCTTGCTAGATTTGGAAAGTTTTCAGATATTGTTTAACTAAATAGGTTTCTATCCCTTCCATTTTTTTCCTTGGCCTCCTAGGACACTGATAATTCAAATATTTCATAACTTTATTGTGTACCATATGTCATGCAGACTTTGTTCATTGTTTTTATTCATTTTTCTTTATTTGTATCTGGGTTATTTCAAAAGACTTGTCTTCAAGTTCTAAAGTTATTCCTTCTATGTAATCCAGTCTATTGCTGAAGATTTCAAATGTATTTTGCATTTATTTGGTGAATTAATTAGTTCCCAAATTTCTGTTTTTTAATGACATCTATTATTTTGGTAGATTTCTCAATTGTATCCTGAATTATTTTTTCTGATTTCTTTGTATTGTTTATCTAAATTGTTTTGTATGTAATCGAGCTTCTTTAATATAATTATGTTTAATTCATTATTCAAGATTTCATACTTTTTAAAATTGGAATCTACTGCTGGAAAATTATTGTGTTCTTTTGGAAATGTCATATTTCATTGGTTATTAATGGTTTTTTGTGTCCTTAAGTTGATATCTGCACATCTGTTGTAAAATCAGTTTTTCCAAGTTTTTGAATTGGTTTCATAGGGGAGGACTTTTTCCTTAAGATATATCTATCTGGTTGGATAGGGCACTTTGGCCTTGATTCTGGGGGCATGCAGTAGTGTAGTCTTTGTATAATTTTTTAACCCGTAGACAGCTTCAGCAGTCTGTGACTTCCTCAGTAGCTTAGAGTGCAGTTTTTAGAGAAGGCTGTTGTGAAGATTTTCTGGGGATGGGGATGAGCAGTTGTGGACTAAAGTTGTACTGAGTGGTTAACTGGGCCCCACGGTGACGTATACTGGCATTGGTATCAGCAGGTCCGGGCAGGTAAATTCTTGGGTCTCCAGGCAGCTTGCTCATGTGCTGGCAATGGCAGCAGTGAGCCAGGTGGGTGGGTGGGTCTTTGGGCCCCTGGGCAGCAGGCATGGTGTGGTCAATGGCTGTGGCAGTGGAAAGATAATTTATTGGCTTCCAAGTGGTCTGTGCTGGTGTTGGCAGTGGCAGCAGTGGTCTGAGTATCGATATAGTCATTCTTTAGTTCACTTTAATAAATGAGTATAATTTTACCTATCAAAATTTGTTTAAAATAAATATCTCATTTGTTTTATCTGCTTTGACATTAAGGATAAAGTAATCTTAACCATCTTTTATGTAATGATTAATTCCACTAATATTAATTTACTTAACTGCTGCATCCATATCTCCATGTCAATTTATATGCCATAATTCCACATATGTTTATTTATAAAGAAATGATTAGGACAAAGTCGGTGTAGGTTGGGGAATATGTAGCTTGACATCTAGAAGGAAAATTTGATTCATTTGGTTTTCCATGGTGTGGAAGGTGTTTGGGGTGCTCACCAGTGTTTCTGGTTTTACTCTGTTTAGGCACACAATGTTGGGGGACACTGGTGGGAAAGGGATTATATTTCCACTCTTTCTTGAAGATTGACGTGATCTGGTGACTCAGTTTAGTCAACAAAATGTGAGTAGAAGTGACAAGCAGTGCTTTGGTGCAGAAGTACTTACCATCCACATGAGACTGCCCAGCACACTCCTTTGCTGTGGTGACTCGGGAGCACTATTATAAGGATAGTGCCATGCAGTCAGTGCAGCTATCGAAGCAGAGCCCATGCCTTCAGGACAGACATTTTCATGGGATATGAAGGACTTTGGGAGACTGAGAAACAACATTTTTTTTTGCACTAAATATCTGATATTATGGTGGTGTTTTTTGTTACTACAGCATAAACCAACCAATTCTGACAGATATCCATGCATACCACTTTTGCCTCTAATTAGGTTGTACTTTAATAGGCAATCAGTCTGTTTTGCCGTCCACATATGTTTTTGACTGCACTGCCTTTTGGTAATTAACTGTCTTTTTTTCCTAAGCAGTGTGAAGCTTTGGCACCTTTCCCCTTCTTCACTTGCACCATCTCAGATGAAATGCACTGGACATAATGTCTGGGTTCAATGCTTTGTAATCTACTTGTGCTGGCTCCAAGAAGATAATTTTTTGAAGCATTGGGAGGACATTTTTCCATTTGTTTGATTTTATGGGTGAACACAGTACACGATAGAAGGAGTGAATGGGATCCCAACTGGACAGCAGAAAAGGACTTTGGAGCTGCTATAAAAATTGAAAACTGGCCGGGCGCGGTGGCTCTCGCCTGTAATCCTAGCACTTTGGGAGGCCTAGGTGGGCGGATCATGAGGTCAGGAGATCGAGACTATCATGGCTAACATGGTGACACCCCGCCTCTATTAAAAATACAAAAAAATTAGCCGGGCATGGTGGCGGGCGCCTGTAGTCCCAGCTACTTGGGAGGCTGAGGCAGGAGAATGGCGTGGCCCCAGGAGGCAGAGCTTGCAGTGAGCCAAGATCGCGCCACTGCACTCCAACCTGGGTAACAGAGTGAGACTCCATCTCAAAATAAAATAAAATAAAATAAAATAAAATAAAATAAAATAAAATAAATTAGGAAATAGTGTGCATGTCCAGTTTTGATAAACAATGACTGAAGATTTGACATTGTCTCTACTCTAGAAATCCCCGTTCTTGAAAAAATACAGTGAATGAAGCAGTTCTTGTTTTGATGTGGACACTTCCTTGAAATTATCTCTCTCTCAGAGCTTATTTTATGCCATTATAACCCTTGTACTAAAGTGGCCCCTGAAAGTAGAAATTCAAGGCGCTTTATTGAGGAGGAGGGGGTGTGGTGGTTCATTTGATGTAGACCTTTATCAAGTTTTTGGAAATCTTAGTCTGGCATTCCTCAGTTAAAGAAAAGATGATTTCTGAGGGAAAATAGGGACATTTAAGAATTTTGAAAAAAAAAAAAAAAAAAGAAAAAGCTATCCATTTAATCCACTTATAAAATACCTTCTTCTAGAGCACATTCATTTGCAGTCTAAATGAGACTTGAATTGACCCAGGAAAGAATGTCATTGCAATGCCAGGTTTCAAATGCAGAGTGCTCGGTGCTTCTTTCATCTGCAGGTAATGTCATTATATATTGCAATCACTCTGATGGCATCTGCTCATTAGGAATTCATTGAGTGCTCATGTGGCTATAATGCACTTCCATTTGTATTCTGAGACAATTTAGCATTGGGGAACTTAAAAGTCATTTGATCAATCCTGTGTGGAGCTCCTGTTCACTCCAGGCAAATTAATGTGAAGATCATTGTAACATATTAAACATCTAATTGTTCATTGATGAAGCAGTAACACTGAAGTGTTCATATTTAAAGATGTAATATTTCATTGAATTTTGAAGGCATAAAAGTATTTTTCCTAGTTAGATTGAGTGGCAAAGACAGAGGAAGATTAACACTGAAATATGTAAAACTTAACTCATTGTTTTGACATGTTTACTTTCACAGTTTAGGAAAACTGAGGGTATATTATCTATGTATGGTTTGCTCATAAAATCATATTTTCCTATATATTAAGTTTAAAAGTATAATCTTTATAAAATCAAACAATGCTGAATTTACAGATTAGTCACTTGCTTTCCCTAGTTTTAATGAATTTGCAATGATTCTGAAAGGATTTAAATGCTGTTGAACTTAGGAATTTAATATGTCTTCACATTTTTACGAAACTATGAAGCCATCAAAACCTGAGAATAGAAGAAACCTTCAAAGTAATAGTAAAAAACGGGAAAAAATGATGGAAGCTGTACTTTCATAAACTCTACCATGTTATGCAATAGTGAAAGTACTTATTTTTTTTTCAGAAGAGAGGTTGATGGAGAGGGGGAAAAAGGGAGAATTTCTCCTCTTTCAAACTCACTACATGCAAATGTTGTCATATGAAATATTCCTAAACAGTCTTGTTTTCAAATGGTGTTAAGAAGAGAATATGTTTTGTCCTGTTAGCATTTTTAATAATTTCCAAAATTCAGAGGTTTTTTTCAGATTAAGAGAAGTCTCTCAATATTTCTTTTCTTGCTTTTGTGTTTTTATAAACATAGATTTGAATTTTTATGTTTTCTAGAAGAATCCAGAAAAGGAGAATATGAATGAAAGGCAGTTTTATACAAAAAAAGGCCAGTCAACATATTTTGTGAGGGGCTATGACTGGCAATATTTCAGTCCATAATATTGGGACAAATACCTGAAATTCTTACGTGTGAAATTGCAAACCTTTAGAAGAAATTATAACGATGACCTAGTACAATCTCCTCATCTTACAGGTGATGAAACCAAAACCTAGATATCAAATTAAAAGCTCCTTTTTACAACACAAGATCTTAGAGATAAGAGCTTAAGAATGACATTAATAGATAGCATACAACAGTTTGAATATTTATTCAATATTATAACTACAAATACCCCAGCAGAACCTCTCTAAGACCTTATAATTATTTTAGGTTTTCTTATACTTAATTTACGTGGTTTCCCTAAAGGTAACCGGATTCTAAGTTAACTCAAAGCTGAAGCTTGAAATAAGCATGCAGCTTTATTCATTCATTTATTTATTGAAAATTATCTTCTAAGAACAATGGAGTACTAGGCACTGTTCTAGATATTTATGATATGTCAGTGCTTATATAAACAAAAAGCTCTGCCCTGGTAGCAAGGACACAGACAAGTAATAATCAACACAATAAATAAGTTGAAAGATAGAAGGTGATTGTGCTATGAAAAAAAAAATAGAGCAGGATGGGAGAATTGGAAGTACAGGACGGGGTTAATATGAAAGATGGTTGCATCTTTAAATGTGGTGGTCAAAGTGGACTTGATAAAGGTGACATTTAAGCAAAGGTCTGAAGGCTGGGAGGAAGCTAACCAAATGAAAGTGGGTGGAAGAATATTCTTGATGAGGGAACAGCCAGCACAAACTCCAAGGTGAGATTGTGCTTGGTATATTAAAGAAATAGCAAGGAGGCTAGTCTGGAGTGGAGTAAAAGACAGGGATCACAGAAGAAGAAAAAGTCAGAAAGATTGTCAGGGATCCAGACCTTGTGGGACCATGTAAAGAATTTGGATCGCTGTGGGTGAAAGACGAGCGGTTCGAGAAATTAGAATGGAAGAGTGACATAAGCTAATATGATGTCTTAAAAAATCATTTTTGGCTGTGTTGAGGACAGCCTCATCTTTAATGCAGAGTTTTAATTCCTCAAGACCTCTTTTCCTTGAGCTCTTTTGTTATCTTGTTCCTCTGTAACAAGTGCTTTCCCTGGATGGGGAAGGTTTAGAATAGCTTATGAAGGACCCCGTGACTCTTTGAAAGTCAAGGCTCCTCTTTCTGGGCCTGCAAAGCCTTTGGTGATCTGCTCTGCCGCGGGCTCTGCACCTGTTGACCCCTAGCTGTGCTCCCGCTGGGTGGCCTCTCTAGTTTCTTTTCTCACATGGCACCTCTTTATTATCGCTTCTCCTTAGGAGGTGAAAGAAGGGTGGGATGAAAAATGTTTAGGATTTAATGTATTTATCCTGATCCCATCACTTTTGTTTCCGTAATTATAAAAGCAGCATGTTTTTAACGTAAAAAATTAGGAAATAGAGGCACACACAAAGTCCTCCCAAAAAAGAAAGTATAATCTTCTTACCCAAAAATAACTTTAACACAGTTTTTGTATCTTTCCAGAGCTCTGTGCGTGTGTGTGTTTAAACAAAAAGGGTTTCTATTATGCATACGTTTGTAATCTTCTCATTTTACTTAATATATCATGATTGCATACATGTTAATAAATATTTCTTTATGCCAATGTTGTAATAACTTAGTGCTGTTTCATTTTGTGAATGTATTATTAGTTATTTAATTGTCAGTATCTAGTTAGACATTTAGATGGTAAAGTAGAAAATGTTTGTCCATATATTTAATTCTTCTTTAAAGTAAATATCGAGAATTGGTACTTTAGGTAAGTCAAATGTACACATATTTCTATATTTTTTGATGTATATTGCCACATTGTACTGAGAGTGATAACACCAGTTTTTTAATTCTCACCAGTACTCTATCAGGCCATTTCCTCCTACCCCAAACCCTCACAAACACAGGACTAAAAAAAAAAATGCAAGTATTAACATGTAAAAAGTTATATATTATTATGTTACTTTTTATTGCTTTGATAATTAACGGCAAATATTTGTCAGTACCCTGCAGAAATCAACTTAGATACCCTTCTTTCACCTGGAAAGAGTTTCTAATGCCTTCATTCTGGGCTGGCCCCCTTTCCTACATGCCATAGAATTTTGTACTTTAAGTACCACGTGTAAACACCAATTTACTTCTCTTTCTGCTCCATTAGGCTTTCAGATCCATGAAGGCAGGGATCCTGCTGTCTTGCTCACTACCAGCCAGTGACTGGCACATCATAGCTTCTGAACAAATAGGTGTAAGTCTTGGAAACCATAATTTTAAAATAATGAAATAATTTAATTACATCACCAGTGGTTAGTATCTTTTTGCCCTTCTTAAAGAAAATATATTTTACTGCCCATTTGACCAGCAGAGCAGTGGCTTTTTTCCCCCTAATTTCTAGGCATTAGAAACAAATTTGTACATACTAGAATTCTGGAGAATGAATGAATGAATGAATGAATGAATGAATGAATGGAGGCTCTTTCCATTGTCTATTCCATTTATAGTCTTCTGGTCAGCTGATGAGAATATACCCCCAACCTCTAGACTGAAAGTTGATTAAAAACCCCCAGCAAAACAAAACAAAAATACAGGCAAAGAGGAAACTCATAAATTATGTTTGTTTGATAACTCAAAGTGAATCACATTCTATTTTCTAAATCAATTCAACTTCAGAGCTTTATCCATGACTGGGTTTCTAGCCAATTCTCGGCTTTCCAGGTTATCTAGACACTACTTGTGACCTGGCAGTGCTGTTCTAAATAAATCATGTGTTAAGGGATTTCTGTATAGTAAACTATAGATCTTGTCTCTGTTACACAATCTGTGAATTTCCAACGGAATTTCTATGAAAGTCTATTTCAAACCTCAAATGATTAACTACTTTATTAGCATATATTTCTTTTTTTTCAGGTCAGACAGGTAATGTCCCCACATTGTAACTAGGTTCAGAAGGTGGCACATCTCACATATGTATGTGAACACCCAGTCGTCATGTTCATGAACTACAAGAGGATCATATTACTATATATTTCACTTTAATTTTTATGTACCAGAATATTTGGTTTAGCTAATTTAATGAAATTTGTTAATATTTAAACATTGATAAACACATAATGTTAGTCATTTTAATATAACTATTGAGAAAGTGAAGAAGTGATTTTAGTAAAAGTCAGTTGGTAATGGGTTTTGATTATTTGGACATCTAAGTTCAATGAATGCAAACAAATTAGAAAGGGGACAGGTGAAGAAATTGAGGAAAAGACTCACAGTTATCTCTCTCTCTTTTTTTTTTTTTTTTTTTTTTTAAATTGAGACAGGGTCTCACTCTTTTATCCAGGTTGGTGTGCTGTGGCGTGATCTCAGCTCACTGGAACCTCTGCCTCCAGGGTTCAAGTGACTCTCCCACCTCAACTTCACTAGTAGCTGGGACTACAGGTGTGCACCACCACACCTGGCCAATTTTTGTATTTTTGGTAGAGATGAGGTTTCACCATGTTGACTAGGCTGGCCTTGAACTCCTGACCTCAAGTGATCTTCCTGCCTTGGCCTCCCAAAGTGCTGGGATTACAGATGTGAGCCACTGTGCATGGCCTCATAGTTATCTCTTAATTACTGGTAAGATGGTTCAAAAGGATTATCTGAAAACAATATAAATAATCTTTTCTTAAAATTATATTTTTAAACATAATGACGTTATGTTGGGGATTGGAGTTGAATGCAAAGTACTAAAAACAAGACTCTGAAATATTTTTAAAAATAATGCCTTTATTTATTTCTAGTTTCCACTCCTAATTATCAGACTAAGCAATGACAAAGGTTGGTACCTAGAATAGATGTAAATTGCACAATTGCATGGTGGATGAATTGTTCAAAAGAGATGACTCTGTTCTCCAGGAGACCCATTTATTTTTCAATTAACAAAGAGTAAAAGGCCTTTTCTGACACTTTTACTTAAGGGACAGGATAAAAAATATGCCACTTATGCTTGGTAGGTTTAATTAAATGTTTGGTTTAAGCTTAGAAGAAACTGTTTGTTTTAGCCAGTTCGGATTGTAATAGATAATTAAAAATTCCGTTAACAATTAAGTTGGCATTTTGATTAAAAAAGTATATCTAGCGGCGTAAAGCCTCTCTGGTACCAAGGTTTTTGACTCTTCCTTGACATATTTCTTGTTTGGTGAATGTTTTAATCTCATCATCTCTTAGTGGTTTTCTGATTTTGTAGTTTATGACTCAAATAATGCTATTTAATCAGTGGGTCAGACTAATAAACCCAAGCTCACGCTCACTAAAATTTCAGCATAAACAGATTTGAATGAATGTGTTATCTTGTCAGCATATTGCTTTTTTTTGTGCAATTGCCCATATAGTTATTGCTCATTTTATGCTGTAAGCTTTGGGAAGATGTGTAACTTGATCTAAATAGTTTTTTTCTTTTTTAGCACATAAAGCCAAGTTGATTAAATAATGATGATAATAATAATTTTAACTATAAGTAGTAAAAAATTATTGCACACACACTCTAAGCCTAGCATTGTCCTAAAAATCATATGTGCATGGTCTATGTAAGATAGATATAATCTCCATTTTATACATGAGTTAACTGAGGTTCTGGAAGGTTAAATGATTTGTTGAAGATTCAGTTATTAAATGCTAGAAATAAAAAGCAGCTTGCTTTACTCCAAACATCATAATATCCTATTACATATGTTATTATCAGTAGTTGAATGCTGTTTACACCATTAGATATGTTGTGTTTTACTATATTCCTACCACGAGAGCACAGTGATTCTCAAAGTTTAATGTGAGCATCTAGTTAAAATACAGATTCTGATTCAGTAGGTTTAGGGTAGAGGCCTGAGATTCTGCATTTATAACAAGTTCCCTGGTGATGTTAGTGATGCTGGTCCGTAAGCCACCACATTAGGCGAGGCTCTTTCCAGTGATGCCGACACAACATAGAAGGAATGTAGGGAAATTGCTGATCAGATCTTGATTGGAAGTATTTGAATGTTTTCAACCTATAAAGTTTCCTTTTCGTTGGAGAATCTGATATGCCCTTCTCCACCTCTTAAAATTAGTGCTGTAGAGAGCCATGGATTTTGATGGGGCTGCCTGTTACATCCCTTATGTGTTTGGGGATGGAAAAGGATCAGAAATGACTGACCCAGCCATTTCAGAACCTTGAACACTAGAACCCAGTATGAATCCTAGGTGATGCTGTTAATGGTATGGTATGGACAAGGCAGAGGGGAAAGAAAATCAAAGCAAGGGAACTGAGTTAGGAAAATGAAAGAAATGGGAGGAGGAAAATAACGAGAGACAGTGGAGGAAAGGAGCCAATTACTTATGGTGGCGAATGACAGAATGATACAGAAGGTGGCCAGAAAGAGCCAATTTCTTATCTCTACATAGCAAAATTTGAGGAAACTTCTCATCTCAAAAATACAACTTTCCCCATTTAGTTATGGGGACTCCTCAAATTACAGTTTTTATTCAGGGCAACCTTTAAGATAGTGTAGTATGTTAGGACTGGGTGTGTTGGCTCACGCCTGTAATCCCAGCACTTTGAGAGGCCGAGGCGGGTGGATCACTAGGTCAGGAGATCGAGACCATCATGACTAACACGGTGAAACCCCGTCTCTACTAAAAATACAAATAATTAGCAGGGCACAGTGTTGGGAGCCTGAAGTCCCAGCTACTTGGGAGGCTGAGGCAGGAGAATGGCCTGAACCCAGGAGGCGGAGCTTGCAGTGAGCGGACATCCTGCCACTGCACTCCAGCCTGGGCAACAGAGGGAGACTCTGTCTGGGCGTGGGGAGGGGCGGGGAGATAGTTTAGTATGTTAGTTAGCTTCTCTTACCCATTAGCAATTTCAAGGTGAATATTTTGAGCTGGGTAAAAAATAATCTTTCACCTTCACTTTAATCATCGTTGTAGCAATTCTAGAGCTATCTTGTCCTTATAATTTTGGTAATGAGTTTGTGTAATTGAAAACAGCGGGGTGGAATGGAGGTAGTCAAATTCCATTAGTGACTTTGTTCCTGAGAAATATGCATGTGTGTGTATGCCTGCGTACACACACATACACACATGCACTTCTCATCTCATATCAGTGGACTGACAAAAAATGAAAGCAACTTTTTTGTAAGTTGTATATTAAACAGTTACAATCACTGCTTTTTAGAATTCCTTGTTTGAAAAGGCAATTAGGTGAAAATTCCTTGGCCAGGTTACAGAGGTAGATGGCAGATGGCAATGTTATAGAAGCCACCAGGTAGCTTATGAAACACTAATGTTTTTATAAGTTTGTGAATGCCTTTCCAAACCCTTTAGTAAAATAAAACTTGTGGGAGGACTTGGTAATAGAGATGGTGACAAGGGCCAAGTTTGGGTTAAGAATGCCTTTGGCTCAAACATAACAATGTAGACAGGAACCCAGATTTTGACAGTTACCGGAGAGGCTGTCATTTCAAAATGCCAATAGAGACTGCCAACAGCAATTGCCGCAAGCGACTTTGATCCAGGTCCTCTCAAATTATCTCCTAGTAATGTGCTGTCATGTGGAACAGCTGATGGAAACACTGAGCCCCACTAAAACACTCAGGGAAGATTTCATGCCACCGTATCTCTGATTGGAATTTTCTAATTCTTACAATTTTTTTTTTTTTTTTGTCTCATCAATCTCTTGTTGTGTATGGCTCCATCTGGATGGAAACTGTGGAATCTATCTCCAAGTTTCCATATTAGTGAACTATTAATTTCTAGATTTTTAGTCAACAATCTATGCCACTGTCCTCCTTGATAAATTGCAAGTATGTGCTTTTTGTATTGGTAGTCTGCATGAGAAGTATAGAGAATTTTAATCACGATTCTTTCACTACTGATCATTGCTATGGCACTTATCTCCTTGTGATTTCTCCTGCTAGATTTCTTCCAGCAGGAGAAATCTAGCAGGACTGACTGACACAAGATTGTTTGCAGCATTTATTGGTGTTTACAGAGCCTTTGACTTTGTGGATTGAATACATATGGTCTGTCTCATGAACTTCTAAACTTCTAATTGACACTGAGTTACTAATACTTCTACATAACTGTATCTTTTTTTTTTTTTTTTTGACAGGGTCTCACTCCATTGCCCAAGCTGGAGTGCAGTGCTGCAATCACAGCTCACTGTAGCCTTAACCTCCTCAGGTGTTCAGGTGATCCTCCTACCTCAACCTCCCAAGTAGCTGGGACTATAGGTCTGTGTCACCATGCCTGGTTAATTTTTGTTTTTTTGTAGAGATAGAGTTTTGCCATGTTACCCAAGCTAGTCTCAATCTCCTGGGCTTAAGCAATTCTCCTGCCTCAGCTTCCCAAAGTGCTGGGATTACAGGCATGAGCCATCACACCTGCCCCAGAAATGCATCTTAGTAGCATAGACTGAACCTCTCATGAATGGTCAGAGACAGACTCAGTACCTTTATCTTCCAAATTTGATTCTAAACAGCTTCACACTCCTTTGGGATCAAAATGATGCTTTACAGTATTTTATTACTGGTAAGTAAAATTATATAAAATAAGAGATGTAAGCCAATAAGTCTCCATTATAAAGAGCTAAGTGCAAATTTGATCTTCATTAAAATTCCTGATTTTTTCTCGCTTCTTAAAAAAATGAATCTTCCTGGATATTTTTCCTTTTTTTGACACACAGTTTCACTCTGTCACCCAGGCTGGAGTTCAGTGGTGCGATCTCGGCTCACTCCAGGGTTCAAGCGATTCTCGTGCCTCAGCCTCTCTAGTAGCTGGGATTACAGGCGCCCACCACCAGGCCCGGCTAATTTTTGAATTTTTAGTAGAGACAGGTTTTCTCTATGTTGGCCAGGCTGGGCATGAATTCCTGACTTCAAGTGATCTGCCTGCCTAGGCCTCCCAAAGTGCTGGGGTTATAAGCATGAGCCACTGTGCCCAGCCCCTGGATATTTTTCTATAATTACCTTGTAGATATATATTTACTCAAAATAAATGCCCGTGGAATCAGAAGAACCACACTTTTAATCCTTAATTGAAATGAAAGTGCAGAATCTTTCAAAATAAATATTATAATGCAAATATTGACAATTAAGAAAAAAAAATAACCTCCTTTTAGTTTTAAAGCAGTATGCTTTACAACCTCCCAAACCAGTTTTGATCCATGCAGGGAACTGAGGACCAGAACATTAGCTTGGCTTCCTCCATGAACTCAGTTGTATCCCAGGCATGGGAAGCAGAGAACGTATAAAACACAGTCTCAGTCCTGAAGGACTTTCCAACTTTAGTGAGAAGGCAAGATCAACTGCCACATAAAAACTATATATAACACAGGCCCCTTTTAGAAAAATGTATTTTAAAACTACAAATACAAATTGGGGACAAGAGTGAATACTCACCATCAGAAGAAAAATTCTGATAAATTATTGGAAGCTGGGAGAATTAGGTGCCTTGCTTCTAGATAATTTCTGGACAATGCACTAGAATTGCTTACATAGAAATGTGTCCTGAGTGCAGCTGGGCTTCCCCTCCTCATCTGGAACATTCCATGACAGAAATTCCCAGCCTTCACAGGAGTCTAGCAAGCGAGAAGCTCTGGGGTTTTGGCTTCACTAGCTTCCCAAGGCATCTGCCTCTTCATATACCTTCATAATAGTCATTAAGAGAACTGTAAAAAACCAGCAGTTGGATTCTACAAGTAGACCCCAAAAGATTCTACCTATATTTTATTTCCCAAAGACTCTACATGTGAAATTCCTACATTTATTCATTCAACAGATACTTATTGAACACCTTTTACATGGCACATATCACTTTACCTGCTGAGAGTGAGTCATGCATTAAACAGATAAAGCCACTGCTGTCACAAAGACACAATTAAAAATATCATATGTCATGTGGCAAATGCCTAAAAGAAAAATAAGAGGACAAAGGATAACAGACTAGGGGACTAGGAGGGCCTCTCTTCTGGGTGCCAATGAGACGAAAGCACAAGCAGGACTGGAAGAGCATTCCAGTCAAAGGGATCAGAAAGTGCAAAGTCTCTGAGTCTGGGGGACATTTAATATGTTGAAGTAAGGCAGGAAGGTCACTGTGGCTGGAGTAGAGAGGGAAAAGGGAAGAAGCAATGAGATTAGGAAAGTAGCTAGGGATAAGATTATGCAGGGCCTTGTAAACAACAGTCAGGAATCAGGAAGAGTAACACGGTGTGACTTGGACTTTGAGATGGCCACTCTGACTGTTGTGCAAAGAGCAAGAGTAAGGAACCAGAGGCCAGTGAGGAGGCCATCACAAGGGCCAGGCAAGAGGCAGTGGGGCATGGACTCGTGATCTGGTAACAGGGATGTTAAGAATTGATTGAATTCTGTGTTTTCTAACATAGTGTCTGGAATCCCAGCTCCAAAGGGACTGACTGACTGACAAATTTTCAAGGAGGTTAATTAAGGAACCCTACTGTTCAGTACACTAATATTTATCCAAGTACAGGGGCCAGCTGCATCAGAAGCTCCCATGATTTTTGTTAAAACAAACAAACAAACAAACAAACAAAAGATTCCGGGGCCTTGTCATAGACCTACATAGAATCTCTGGCAAAGGAGGCCCAGGAATATGAGGTTTTAACAAACTCCTTGTGTGGTTCTTAACACGGGATAAATTTTGACCCTGGTCCTTATGGAAGAGAGTGCTGAGCTCTTGCAAAGGTTTGTGTCTTGTTAGACATTTCAAGCCCATACTTTAAATATCTTCAGGCTAGAATTGAGAATAAATTGTGAATTTAACAGTGAGAATTACAAAAGCTCAGTGTTTTCGCCTGAACTCTCAATATGAGATGTCTCCATCAAGCTGTCAGATTTTAGCCTTATCAGGGGTTTCATGAAACTTGTTGTCATTTTACATTGATTTTCATATTCCTGAACCTTCTGAGTAAACTTGACTTTTAGCCTTAGATTAGAGATTATAAATACTAACAATTGAACCTAGATTATTTTAAAGCTTCTATCTGTATGAGCCAAGTGTGAAGTGTACTTAAGAGAAGACAAAGGGAGTTTGGCAACCCTTTCTAAAGCTATTTTTGCTTTTTTGTATATTAATAAGTGATATGCTCTCTCTTTACAAACTATTAATGAAGTAAAATAGATTTCCCTGGCTTCCAAAACAGAGGAGATGATACTTTGAGATGAGGCAGTTAGAAATGAGGCATGAAACAATAGCTAATAGATTTTGCTTTCTGTGTTGCTTGCTTTCCCTCTCCTACCTTTCTTTATTGCTTCATACTGAACTATCTTTAGATATAAGAATGAATACTAAACTCTGTTTACTCTAAAATCCTTTACCATTGTGTACACTTGCATTATAGTAAGAAGAGCTTCATTTTGTATTCTATATTTTTCCAGTATTGTATACACAGTAAATGTATCATGTCAGTCTCTGAAATTACCTTTTATTGTTTGTTTGTTTTGAGACAGGGTATCACTCTGCCGCCCAGACTGGAGTGCAGTGGTGCTATCTAGGTTCACTGCAGCCCAACCTCCTGGGCTCAAGCAATCATCCCACCTCAACTTCCTGAGTAGCTGGGACCACAGGCGTGCATCACCACACCCAGCCAATGTTTGGATTTTTTGTAGAGACGAGGTTTTGCCATGTTGCTCAGACTGGTTTCAAACTCCTGAGCTCAAGCAGTACACCTGCCTCGGCTTCCCAAAGTGCTGGGATTATAGGCGTGAGCCACCATGCCGGGCCTGAAATTACAATTCATAATGGCTTTATAGTAAAGCGTTGTAATGTTATGCTGTACTTCATATAACCATTTATTTACTGCTTGCCATTTGTACTTGAGTTTTTCCAGTTTTTCAGTATATAATAATGAAGTATGACATGGCTCTAAACATCTTTATGTAAATTAGTTTATTGTCTTTGGGTCTATTTTTTTCATGAAATATTCCCAAATAAATGATTGTTTAACTAATATGTAATAAAAGATGTTTTAAAAATGGTAACCAGCCGCCAGACTGTTTCTCAGAAAGCTTGAACTGATATTCCATGCCATGGATAATATTTCATCATAGCACTACAAAGTTTAAACACTTACAATTTTTTTTTTTTTTTTTTTGGGCCAGTTTGATAGATGTAACTTACTCCATTATTTAAACTTTTTCACCTTCTCTGTGGTTAAAATAGAATACTTGTAAAATTGGGACATGAATTTAGGGCAGAATCAGAGTGACAGCTTTCCGACAGATGACCTCTCTCTCATCAGTGTTATTTTCCAGTTTCTTTGGCTCATTTTGCAATGCAACAACCTAACAGGGTGAAAGTTCCAGATACTCCACAAGGTGATGGTTTTGAGGAGAAGTTCTGCTGCTGGGCAGAAGAGGGCACTGTTTGTTTGTACTGAGGCAGAACAAACCCTGACCTGTTTAGGGAGAGCAATCACTGTCAGAGCCAGCCCTTCACACTTGCGGTCCGGTGACCCCTGTGGTGGGTGCCGCAGCTCCTTCCATGCGTGACAAGTCCTGTTAAGCACTGAATTTGCTATTATTCACTGAGCTCTACGAAGTTCCAGCCTCCTAGAAGACCAATGGAATCATTTACACTGCTGACAACAAGGAGTTAGCACCCAGGCAGTTGCCTACCACAAGGAGGAGGGCTGGTTTGCTCCAGGAGACACCAGCCGGTCCAGACACCTGCAAGGCTCTGGGGAACCACAAGGTTAATTAGAATTTGATGAGCAGCGAAGGTCAGGAATTTAGAAAGGCCGGAAAAGCAACCAGACTAGGATTTTAAGAACATTTTTGTTAAAATTAAGAAGTAATACCCAAGATTTTTAGGTTAAACTACATTTCTGTATTTCTTGTTTTTTTGTTTATTTTTTCTAGTTAAAAAGTCACATAGGAAATGTACAAATGCATTATGACAAAAGATTAAATCACACTATGAACTGCTGAGCAATCTGTAGTCTCTTTTTTGCCTCTTCTTTCCACTCACACTCCCTTTCTCAAAGGCCACTGCTGTTAATAGTTTGATGACTCTGTTGTGGGCATTTACAGACATAGATGCATACACTGCACACATATATCTTTTTTTCTCTCCAAGAGTGGGATCTTGCCATACACATTATCCTGAAACTAGTTTTTCCCCACTTAACCATAAATCTTGTCACTGTTTCCATGAGTTCAAATTGGTCTTCTTTTGCATAACTATATGTAATATGGATTACCATGAGTTAATTAACCATTATACTGATGAAACGTTTAGGTTTCCAATTTTCATTATTACAAATAATGCAAAATGAATGTTGTTGTGTATATAACTCTGTGCACAGACGTCAGTGTTTCTGTAGGATGGATGCCAGATGTAAAATTGCAAGGTCAAATTTTATGAGCATTTAAAGTTTTAATAGATGTGGTCAAATTGCCCTCCAAAAAGGGAGAAGGTAACTTCTTAAGGGTATTGATATGTGTGAGCGTATCGACCAGACTGTTTGATGGTGCTAAACAGAAGAAACTCTTATGTTGCAGACCAAAACCTTCAGTGGGCTGATTATATTTGTACAGTTGCCTTTGCTTCACTCCAGTGAAATCATTATGGACTCATTCCTAAATGAGAATCTTGGGATTAGCATAAAGACCTTCTAAACTGCAATGGGCCTCTGACATATTTTTCTCAGGTTTGGGCAGAGGGTTAAGGATAAAGGAAGGAGCGAAGTGTCTTCTTGACCTGGAGAAGAGGTTCAGGGGAAATGCCCTAGCCATCAGCAGGGGCCATAAGAGCAGGTCTTATCTACGATGCCTCATATCTGATTCTGCTCTTGTCTGCCTACTGTCCACACTATTCTTTGAACCATAATTAAATCACATCGCATTCTGCTGAAAGCCTTCTAGTGGGCACCCCTCTGCAGGTACCTTGGCTTATTAGGCCCCTTTACACTCTGACCTCTTCCCCAAAGACATCATATCCAACTAGGCTCTCTTGTTCTTCCTGCCCCAACCCTCACCTCGCAGCCCACTGACTTCATTTTGACTCTAAACACACCAACCTGAGAAAGTGAAGTGAGTTCAAGTAGATGTCCCAGAGGGCTCTGAAATGTGCCCTCTGTTTGTGAAGCCTGATCAATCTAACAGAATGCACTGAGTCTGATTAGGGCCAGGAACCGGGAAGAACAATGAAAGGGCTAAGTGTTCCTGAGGTAGAGCCCTGAGAGCATGCACAGCATGCTGTGCCAGTGTTTCGCTGGACCAGATGTGTACCAGGGGGAAGAGATTTTACCTGGGGACCAACAGGGAGGAAAAGAAACCACAGAACAAAGAGGTCTGTATGGACTGCTAGTATGGACATGCAAAGTAGCCAGGAAAGGAGTTGCAACCAAGGAAACTGCAGGTGAGGGATGTCCCAACAAAGAAATCTCTGAAGAGACCGTGAAAGAGCCTCATTTAGGAAAGGAATAGCTTAACATCTGTCTACTCAGCCGGGACTTCAGCTTTAACCATCTGGTAGGCCCCGAAAGTCCAAAGAAACTTCCCAGCCAAGTAACTGTGCTAACTCTTTCTCTCTCCTTATGCACACCTCTTTAGCTCCCAGCCCAGCCTTCACAAAGCAGAATACTGATGTATTGTGGGAGCAGATGAGCAGAGAGAGAGCAGAGAGCAGGAGGACTGGGCTCACCGGCCAACCCTCCACCACCCGAGCCATGTGAGCTAGAGAGGACATTAGAGACAAAGGTAAACAGAGAAATTTAGAGGCTGGGTTTCTCCAAGGAGCTGGACTGTCAAACTTCCTCACTGAGACTGGGCTTTACACAGGTGAGCAGAAGGTTGCATCCTCTGAGAGTTGCTGGGAAGTTAGGGACTTGCCCAAGCCTTGGTTCAGTTGCAGAGTACTCCCACTCCATCGTGTGCAAAGCACACTTCTCGGTCTTGGCTGTGTATTAATGTCACCCGGGAAACTTTCAAAAATCCCAATGCCCAGGCTATGCTGCAGTCCAAATAAATCAGAACCATTGAAGGTAGGCTCTAGGCATTAATGTCTTTAAAGATCCCAAGGAATTCAAGGTGCAACCAAATGGTGAGAGATAAAAATAAGGTGGCTTTTAATCATCATCAAGAGATTGTTTCCTATACTGAAAATATATTTGTTTTTGTGTTAATTCCAGGACCTTTATAATCCCTGAACTTTTTAATGTACAAATTACAGATTTAAAGGTAAATTATAAACTTTAAAAATATTTAGGTCATCTGTTACTTAATGCTATAAAGAATACTTTTTGAAAAGGTGATAAGGGCTTATCTGCATACAAGAATCTAAATTATGTCCTACATCGAGTTGTGAGAAGGCTATCTAGACCCCAAATTGCCAGAGTAAAAAAAAAAATGTGTTAGGACTTTATCATTATTCTATAATATGATGGGACATACTCTAATTTACCAATATATATCAGGTTGATAATGATTTTAATATCAATGGATGTATTAGTTAAGGTTTTCTAGAGAAATAAAACTATATCTGTATTGATACAGATATTTATTATATAAATTGCTTATGATATTACAGGGGCCAACAAGTTCACAATCTGTCGTGTGTAAGCCAGATAACTAGGAAAGCTGGTGGTATAATTCAGTCTGAGTTCAAAGGCCTGAGAGCCAGGAGTGCCAATGTCTGAGGGCAGAGGAAGGGGAATGTCTTAGCTCAAACAAAGAGCACATTTGCCCTTCCTCTGCATTTATGTTTTATTCAGTCTCCCAAGAGATTGAACGATGCTCACCTGCATTAGTGAGGGAATCTATGCAGTCTACTGATTCACATGCTAATCTCTTCTAGAAACATTCTCACGGACAAACCTGGAAATAATATCTCACCAGCCACCTGGACATCCCTCAGCCCAGGCAAGTTGATACATAAAATTAACCATCACACTGGGCTCCAGTAGCATCACAGAAAGTTTTAATTGGGTTTAGCTGTCATCCTTCATTACCAGAAAGAAGTACTTTGGAGAAAATGGCAGTTTGGCAGAAATAGCAAGAACCACACTTGTAATATATATTTTTTCATACAAACTTTCTCTCTGATGGTACTTCTTGATTTCCAAAAGCCAAGCGTTTGTGGTCTGACTGCATCAGAATCCCTTTGAGAACCTGTTAAAAATATTGATTCCCTGGTGCAATGCAGAACTCTGGTGTCAGCCTTTCTGGCAGTGAAGCCTGAGCAGTGATGCTCCCACATGGCTCTGATGGCCAGCTGCCTTAGGGCAGCACTGGCAAATGCTGGGTGATGATGAAACCTTAGGACTAATAATAAATCTGTGGTGGGGAGAGTATATTCATAATTAGTGAAGAAACTACTGACTGTTAGAAGGTGGTATTAGTGACTGTGGGTTTCTCTTTGCAGATCAAGTTGCCTATGGTGCCATCTGAAAGATTCCTCAGTGAATATTTTAGGAGACACCGGGAGGGGTTCCTGTATTTTTAGTGGGGTGGTGGGGAAGGGGTCACATGGTAAATTTTCACAGCAGTTTTCTTAATCTGATTGTATGTTGAAATGATTTGTTATGGAAATAAGAAAGAGGAAGTATGGTAGTCTCTCACGTGGCCTCAACCAACTTATTTTTTTTTTAAATTCTTTTTTGTAGAGATGGTTCTGCTTTACTGTCCGGGCTGGTCTTGAACTCTTGGCCTCAAGCAGTCTTTCTGCCTCAGCCTCCCAAAGTGCCATGAAACACTGTGCCAAAGCCTGAGCCATCTTGTGGGACATGAACTCCTTCTATCTTTCAAGAGTCTTTCTTCATTTTTCAGGAGCTCCTTTCATGTCCTTCATGAGTCTTTCACCATCTTTCCTCTCAGTGTAGCACAAGGAAAGAGGAACAGGCTTATCAGCCAGTGATGAAATAAAATCCTGCTGCTGTCACCTGCTAGCTGCGTGACTTTAGCCACATTCCATAACCTCCCTAAGCATTCATGAATTCACTGCTCAAGGAGGGTTAACTTCTCACTGGTTTTGTGAGAATTTAGTGAGTTAACATTCTTAAACATGAACTTAACCAATACTGATTCCCTTCTATAAATCTGTGTCCCTTGTTCCTGGGACAGAACAGGTGCTCCATAAAAGATAGGCAGAGATGGATGAAAGAATGGCTGGTCAGTAACTTGTATAGGACCTCACATCTGTAAGACATGCTAAACTATTTCTGACAACGTTGTTTTTACCAGAAGTCATCTCAGGGAATATTTTATGTTTTGGGGAGAAGGTCTTTCATAAGCTTCCTGGAATTGGAGTAGAGTAAGTAAGGGTGTGAATTGGTAGGACCACGAATCCTTCTCTGTCTACACAGTCCCAGTTGATACCTGTTGTAATAGCACCCCCTTTGACACTAGAAAGTATCCCAGGTTGGACACTTAATCGCATGGTCATCATATGTAAGGGTCATGCTGAAATAGCATTAAGTGGCCACTGAGCCACCTTTGGGGAAGAGGGTTTCCTGCAGAGTGCTGGTGGTCTTGAGTGGAGTGTGCGAGCTTGGTGCTGGCGCAGATTTGCTTGGATAGTTGAGGAGAAGCTGAGCATTGCCTCTAGCAACTTTTCCCACTGAGTGCTCAGTCCTTCTCCTAAACACAACCTGAACAAAATAGTAGTTTTAAGGAGCCCTAACAGACCCACGATTCAGGCTAGCCCAGATGGGGTTACAACTATTTGCTACCTCAACAGTAAGGTGGTAGAGTTATTTATCAGAAAGAGAAATGGGCTAAGCACCAGGGAGTCAAAACTTTAGCCTTCATGGTTATTTAAGCTGTGTCTGATTTACTTTTGTCAGTCGCATTTTGCTGCTGTCATTGCATATGCATCTGAAAGGCTGCAACCAGCCCTGGGTGATGTCCTATGGAACTTTGCTGGGAGTTACAGTGGATAAATTTTAAGACACATTAACAGCTCCTTGGGCTGCTCTACTCCTTTCTTTATTTCAAGAATTTTCCAAATAATTGGGGCTGTTGGGTAAGTGTGGTTTAGTTTCATTGGTGAGGTATGGCAATGGTTAACACTGCACTGTGTTCTGCCAGAAAACTGGGACACAGACCTGTGGACTCTCCTTTCTCTATCTGTGCTCACTCCCTGGATAATCTCTTCTGATCTCAAGAATTTCATGCCACCTCCATGTAGTTGACTCCCAAATGTATACCCTCAGGATGGAACTATTCTCAGTACCACAGGTTTGTATATGTAGCTGTGTATTTAACATTTCTTCACAGGTGGCTAATAGACCTTTCAAATTTATTATGTCCAAAATTAAAGTCAGTGTTACCCCAAACCTCAAGTTTCTTCCATCTCATTCCCTGGGAATTCCATTCTCCCAGTTGTTTGGGCAAAAAAATCTTAGAATCATCTTTGAATTCTCTCTTTCACTCCTACTACACTTAACATGTTAGCAAATCTTATCCATTTTACCTTTGAAATCTGTCCACAATTCAACTACTTTGAGTTATTTTTACCGCTTCTACTTTGGTCTAAGCCACCCTCAGGCATTGTCTAGATTATTTCAGGAGTCTCCCAGTTGATCTTTTTGCTTTCACCCTTGGTCCTCTCAAAGTCGGCTGCAGCCAGAAAGATCCTGTTAAATATAATTCACATCATGTCCCTACTTTTTTTTTTTTCTAAAATCCTCCAGTGGTTCACAGGGACTGACCTGTTCTCTCTCCTACTTCCTGCATCCCAACTCTCTAAGATCATACACTGATTCTACGCCTCCCTGGCTCTGCTCTAGCTGCATTGGCCTCTGCTGTTTATAGAACAGGAACACACATTTCCACTAGAAGATTCCCACCAGGCAAGCTTCTGCCCTGGTCTCTACCCTTGCTCTTTCCTCTGCCTGGAATGCTTCCCCTTGAGGCATCCTCTCCGTTCATCCCTGCCCCACTTCATGCCCTTATTCAGATATGGGTTTCTCACTCTAAAGCTGCACCCATTCCTCTCACTCCTCTTCCCCTTTTTTCCTTTATTGTTCTTCTCAGCACTGGTCACCATTTAACATATTTTATATTTTATTAAATATATATATACACATTTATATACATACACATATATATAATTTATATATTATATATAAAATTGTCTGTGCTCTTCAACTTAAACATGAGCTCTGAGAGCAGTGATTTCTTCTGCTGCTTAATCTGTGTGAGTAACTGCTAGAGTCTCAGGATTTACTAAAGTGTCTGACATGAGTAGTTTCTCAAATACATTTGCTGAAGGAATGAATGAATGAGACCTCCCGAATTCAATTGAGATTTACTGAGCATCAGCAGCAGGACTTAGTGATAAACTTTATGATGGGCATATTTTTATTTTAATCATTTTTTTAAACTTAGGATTATATTAAACTAAAGGATCTTTAAGGATCTTCCTGCTGGCTAGCCCAGCTTTTCTCTTTGGGTAGGCTCAGGGCCCTTTCTAGTATCATTAGTCTACATGTAATTCATATTTCATGTTTGGATATGAGAAGTGGCAGGGATCTAATACAAGGGAACACTTAAAACATTTTTTTTTTTTTCAAGGAAGCTGCTGTCTGCTTCTTTAGGTAGGCAGAGACTGTAAGCACCCTTGAAACACTTCTATAGTCCCTGCTACTGACTCTCTTTGTTCTGCAAATGTGAGGTAGATTGCTTTGGCTGTCTTGGGCAAAGAGTGTAACACTCCTAGTTCTGTGATGTTAATGCCTATCAAAATCTCTGTCTTCCCTAGGTTTGCAGAACTGTCAGGAGAGAGTGATGAGCTAGTTTGAATAAGGGGTCTAGGGGTCTTTAGAAAGGCAAGGGACTAAGTATCTAACCTGGAGGTCAGCAAATGTTTTCTTTAAAGAGCCAGGTAGTAAATGTTTTAGACTTGTGGACCATATGATCTCTGTCACAATAACTCAAAACCCAACTTTGCTGTTGTAGTACCAAACCTGCTGTAAACAATTCTGAAGTAAATAAGCATTACTGTATTCCAATATGGCATTATTTACAGACACCGGAATTCATATAATTTTCACACGTCACAAAATATTCTTCTTTTGATATTTAAGAAATGTAAAAATCATTCTAAGCTCATGGTCATAAAGAAACATACAGTGAGACAGAATTGGCCTACCAACTTAGTTGTTTGTTGACTTTGCTATAAACCTTTGATCTCTGAAATAGAAGATAGCCCAGGGGTTCTGTTGGTTGAGAGAAGGACTTCTTGCAGCGCACACAGGGTGCTTATGAATCCAATCCTCCTCGGCATGGTGTTGTATTTTGAGAAACACTGGCTTCTGTTCATGTATGAGAGAGGACTGTAACCTTGGGGTGTAGGTGTGATGGGCTGTGCAGAAGTCTGGCAGCATTGGCATAACTACCAAAAATGATGCCCATCCTTTGGGTTGTGTAGGAGCATTGATCAATAGTTATCAGTGATTTGATCAGGCATTTCAGTGTTTTTCTTGGCTTAGAAGCTTGCCTAACCACTTTTGAAATCAATAAGTCTCTAGGATGTTTGTGCAATTTAGGTTGGCACTGAGGAGAATTCGCCAGAGGGAGTTACTGGGCATCCTGCCAATGTGGGTATATGGGATCAAGCCAACCATATTTGTAACCCAAGCTAGTAAGAGGGTCATATTTGTTACACTTAACATTACTCTTTAGTCACTAGAGTCCCACAGCATGGCACTTCCTGAGAGCCCAGGAAGTAACTGGTAAATTGAAGTTTATAGACATATAAGGCACTGCTCACTCCTTGATTAGTCTCTCTCTCTCTTTTAAGAATTTCTGAGATTAAAATGAAAAGGAAAAACAAGTATTGAACTACCTTGTTTGGGCATGGTGTCATGAGCCATCTCATGTATTATCTGCTTTAATTCTTCAGCCATCTCATGTATTATCTGCTTTAATTCTTCCTAGAAAGTAGATATTTTTATTTACAAATGATAAATTACCTGTCCAATGCTAAAAGCTAATAGGTAGTCGAGTTTTTGGAATGCAGTCCTTCTGACTTTTGATACTGCCATTGCTTTTCAGCAAATGGATGTAATCCGTTCTTTGTATAATGCAAAAGGAAAAGGGTATTTGATGTGTAAGAATAGATAAATCCCCCCCACTGCCATTAAAACTTAAGTCAAAATCCATTTCTCCTATGTATGGCTATTTTGCAATTCATACAATTGCACATTTAACTTGTAATATATTAGTCTGTAGGCTTTGGTAAGACACTTTAAAATGTAATATGTATTCATTTATGAGGGTGAATTCTCCCAGAACATTGCAGTCTCTTAGGTTTGGATTATACTCCATCATGTATTTATTACTTAAATATCTTTTCTTTAAATTCAAACACTTAAAAGCATAAAATGCCTCTCATCTCTCTTTTCATCCCTCTCATTATCTTTAAATATTGCTCATAAACCAGACTGCTTACTTTTAGACCCCTTCAACCTCCCTCTCCCTTTCTTTCCCTCTCTCCATTGTTAATTATCCCATCTTACCACAGTGTCTTAGCCAGGGAGAGCCGTGCAATGAGAGATGTGCTGATTTTTTCCTCTCTTTGATACTAGAGAAGAAACATTGTTTAGACGAAAGTAACCTGGTTCTATCCCTGATTTCCTTCAGTACAGTGGCATAAATGTGTAGCATCTAGACAGTTTTGAGGCTGTTGGCCTGGAATGGTCCACACTGGTCCCCTGAATTTTATGTCTAATACTTGGGTGAGATATTCAGGTTAGTTCTTCCAATACCAAGTATCTCTTTGTAACAATACTAAGAGGATCTTTTATAATGAACTTAACAAGGACCACTGAAGGATTTATTGAGAACATTGGAATATCAACCTTTCAAGAGAACTACGTATGCTTATATAGACCAAAGTACAAAGAAAACACAATGGGTTGGGATATCAGTTTCTTATTCCTCTTCAGTAGGATATTGGGGGAACCAGCCCCCAATATTTCAACATAGGTTCTTTTTTATTTTCCCTAAGCATCGGCTGCTCTGAGAAATAAAGGGAAAGAGAACAAAAGAGAGAAATTTTAAAGCTGGATGTTCGGGAGAGACATCACATGTTGGCAGGTTCTGTGATGCCCCCTGAGCCGCAAAACCAGCAAGTTTTTATTAGTGATTTTCAAAGGGAAGGGAGTGTATGAATAGGGTGTGGGTCACAGAGATCACATCTTCAGAGGGCAATAAAAGATCACAAGACAGAAGGTCAGGGCAAGATCACAAGGTCAGGGTGAAACTAGAATTACTAATGAAGTTGCATGTTCCGCTGTGCACGCATTGTCATTGATAAACATCTTAACAGGGTTCAAGAGCAGAGAACCGGTTGGATGAGAATTCACCAGAGTGGAATTTCCTAATCCTAGCAAACATGGGGGTGCTGCAAGAGGCCAGGGCATGTTTCATCCCTTATCTGCAACTGCATAAGGCAGACACCTCCAGGGTGGCCATTTTAGAGACTCCCCCCACTGGGAATGCATTCTTTTCCCAGGGCTGTTAATTATTAGTATTCCTTACTGGGGAAAGAATTCAGTGATATTTATCTTACTTGTTTTCAGTAATAAGAGAAATATGGCTCTGTCCTGCCCGGCCCCTCAGGCAGTCAGGCCCAGTGGTTATCTCCCTTGTTCCCTGAACATCGCTGTTATCCTGTTCTTTTTTCAAGGTGCCCAGATTTCATATTGTTTAAGCACACATGCTTTATGAACAATTTGTGCAGTTAACGCAATCATCACAGGGTCCTGAGGCGACATACATCCTCAGCTTATGAAGATGATGGGATTAAGAGATTAAAGTAAAGACAGGCATAGGAAATTATAAAAGTATTGATTGGGGAAGTGATAAATGTCCATCAAATCTTCACAATTTATGTTCAGAGATGCAATAAAGACAGGTGTAAAAAATTATAAAAGTATTAATTTGGGGAACTAATAAATGTCCATGAAATCTTCACAATTTATGTTCTTCTCTCATGGCTTCAGCAGGTCCCTCTGTTCGGGGTCCCTGACTTCCCACAACAGTGGGAAACTGGTGATGACACATCCTTTGGCAGTATGGCTAAGGATCTACTTTTTAGCTGTTGTAAATTCTTGCACTGTTCCACACTGTTCCTGTTGCACGTGATACGGTTCTACTTTAGGAGTCCTATATCAAATGTGGATAGTTTTAGGTTCTCGATTACTAACTTCATTACTTCTCTTAAGTCTGTTTTCACTTTTCAGATTATCAGGGATCTTTTGAACCAGACTATCTTTGATCTTTTCTGCACTAAGGATGCAGAGGTTTGAAAGTACTTTTGCAAGCCAGGACCAGAAATGAGAAATAGACCTTCTATTTGCACAGCCAGGTGATACTTCCTATGGATTGCTGTTTCAACTCCCTTGGATATGAGGCTTAAGAGTTTGCTGCTGCTCAACCTCCTCTTTCCATTTATGGTGAGTGTGATGGCATCTCATGGGAAACACCTAACAGGGGGTCTGATGCTTGATTAGCCAGGAGGTGCTAGTTGAATCTGACCCTTGCTGATTCTTTTGCAAAACTCTGGAGAAACACAAAGTGTGCAAGGCTCCACACAGGGACTCTGAATGTGCACATGAAAGGGGCATTCACTTTGGGCCTGGCTGCAAATGCTACCAGTGCACTAGATGTGTTCCCATGGCTGGCCCTCCCAACCTACCCAAAGGTCAGTTTAAGGAAATAGAGGGACACAATTGAATAACAACTCAAAGAAATGGTAGGATTCTAATGAAAAACCAATTAAGGCAGACAGATGGCTGACACACACTTCTGACTTTCTTAAGAATATTTAGAGAAGTTATTTTTGTAGCATATGAAGGTAATGCCTGAGAGCAGGTGTTAGTCACCATCATTTAGAGTGTGCCGTACAGAGCCTTAGGTAGACAAGCAGGAATACGACATTTTATTTTGTCATTTTCCTATTAAGATGTCAAACATACCTTTTTAACAGCATTTTTAATGATTTCAAATGACAATTTATCAGCTCTCATCTCAGAGCTGCTGACACACTCACTCAGAATAGAAAATCCTTTCCATGTTTTTATAAACCAAGTGCTTCAAGGAAAGAATATCAGGCATGTTATTCTTTTCAGATTAGAATATTTAAGTGAAATATGGGTCTTGTTTGCTGTTTACTACAAGGGATAGAATTGAGGTTAAATTGCCTAATTGTAAATCAGAGCTCCAGGGATCTAATCCCAGCTGTGCAACTGAAATAGCAGTGAGAACCAGAGAAAGTCATTTTAGGTTTCTTGGAACATCATTTTCCCATCAGAAGGGAGTTCCTGGGAACAAGAGTTTAAAGAGTGAGGAAGAGAAGAGTATTCTATGGAGGAAAATACTGGAAGAAATTTGTTAAATTCTGACAGTCCTACCAATTAATTATATACCCTTCATGTTATTGAGTACTGCCTTGAGGACTTGCAGAGGGAAAGTTTATTTAAAGAATAAAAAATAAACAGAATGAAGAGTAGGAAAGGGGAACAAAAAAGCAGAAAAGTAGTCATAGATGTATTAATAATTGAAGGAGTTTTAAGGGAGGATTTTCCCCAAAATGCAAACACTTAACAGGTACAAGCACTTTAAGAGAAGAGATGGATTTGGCTTGTCGAGGAAAAAAAAGACAAGATCAAATGGGGTGAATTCAGGAAAAATATTTCATGAATAAATCTTCAGGGGCAAATTAGCAAGTACCCACAATTTACGCACTGGAGACCTGATTGCAAAATGGATAGGATGACTCAAAACATTTTGTGATGTTTCTTTACCAATGAAGGAGCTTAAGGAGGAGAAAGCTATTTTGAAATAACTCTCTGGAAGGCAGTACAGGGCTCTTGTTGGCTTACTTTCTGTAACAACACTATGCAATTCAGTTTGTACATACGTTTGTAACAATTGCTAAGAAATGAAATTATTGCTAGAAAAATACAATCTCTTATTAAGGGAGATATTGAAAATGTCTAAGTTAAACATTGAGGGAAAATATAATAAGTAGAAAACTTTCAAATTATATAGGTATATGCAAAATCATGTATTTCTGATAAAATGTTTGCAGTGATTTTCAATTTAATAAACAGTTGAGAGCATCTACTGTAAATACCATTTTGATTACCAAGAGCAGTGCACAAAAAATTTACTGAAACAAAGAACTGAAAAGTTAAAGGAATATTTCCAGAAGTTATTCCCATCTCTCATTATTATGGTATATCGTAAGTTAAACTTTTATGACCTTCATATATCCTCAGTATGCCTAACTTTACAATCAAAGCGATTTTTCTCCCTTGCTATCCTCCATTCATGTCCCCACCTAAACATTTTAGTCTGTCTTCTCTTTAGACATCTCATTGTGTAACACCTGAACAATTAGTTTTTGTATTTTTAGATGGAAGAGATAGCAGAGCATAGAGTTAAAGACTGGGATGTGAAATTCATCCTCAGCACCGATGAAGTCTTCTTCATTATGGTCAAGGCATGATTGTTGAATAATATTTGATGACAATCAACAAAATAGTAATCAGAGAAGGTCATAGTTGAAAGGAGCTATAGAGCTTGTCTATTTTACATACATTATTTTATGGACACAATCCCCCTCAACAAGAACTTGCTGACTGTATCAGCACTGGGCTGGCTGTTGGAATCCAAACATTGAAAAATGTAGGCTCAAAGAGATCAAATACTTACTCAAGTTTACATGTTTTGCTACATTCCTTTCATTTGACCAACTCTCTTCATTCTTCATATGCTCTGTATTCCTGGAGGCTGACCTTTAGGGACATCACATCAATATGATTTCTAGCCTTCTGGGTTCCAGTTGAGATTAGCCTATGGGATATACTTCATAGTGAGTAGGGAGGAGACTGAGGTCAGGATGTTTATCGTACCTTTGGAGTTTCCAGGAGCTTGTTGCATCCTGACTGAAGGTCATAGTGTCTGTAAGGGAACCCTGTCTGCACAATTCTCTCCATGTGGGTTCTGATAACCATTCCCTTACCTTGCCCCTCAGGCTACAGGTGGTAGAAGCACTTCATAGTTACTAACCCCTGGTTTTGCATCATCCTTCGTGTTTCCCATTTATCTTGCCCACATCTTTAATGAAATCCTCCTTAAATTGCCCAATTTTAGCATGCCACCTGTTTTCTGCTGGGACCATGAGGGTTATGCATTCTATAAAATGATTTTCAGTTTTCTTGATTTATAATGTCTCTTGGGGTGTTTGTAAAACAGTTTTTATTTAAGATTTGCAAAGCTCTGATTGTTAAGAGTTTGCTTATTTCTAAGTTATTTACAGGTAAGGGACCTGCAGTAGGGACAAGATGGCAGAGTCCACATGGCAGCACTGGAAGTTTACATTCAGTATACCCAAGTTGGTATTTAATTAATTGGTGGCTTAATCACATTCTTTGATTTTAAATTCCATTAAGTGTATTTCTATTAGGTGAGAGATACTTGTTATATCCCTTCTACTATGAAAGTTAAAGACCAAAATGTGCTTTGGTAGAATTTATGCCAAGAGTTTGATTACCAAAGTAGCAAAATTGATAGAAGGTAGATCTAGACCTAGGAAAAGTTTAAGAAAGAGGAAAGACAATATCTGCTTTCATTACCCTCTTCCCTCTAAAACTGTATTAACCACTAGCTTATGGTTAAAACCCTTTGATAGTAGAGTGTATTCTTGATCTTAAGACTTTGATGTCCATTCAAATTATACTGTCCTTGAAAGTGATAATACTTTATTCATGATTAAAAATGCTTTTGGGGGAAGTGTTTTGGATCTTTCTGATAATGTTTGATTTGTAAATAGGGTGAGATCTGAGAGGTTTGGGTTCTAAAATTCATATGTATGTGAGAGATGGTTGGGTTAATGGGGGGATTGGACAGTGGGAAAAAAGAGGAAACATTTTCAAGTGGGGAAAACATAAGTTTGCCATACTGGAGGAAAAGACATGATTTAAGAAAAAGCTGAGAAGACTCTCTTAACTACAGAACTAGGTGCAAATGATGACAACTGGGAAGACAATGAAGAGGTCTGAGTGAATTGTCTCATTAAGAAAAAGCTGAGAAGACTCTCTTAACTACAGAACTAGGTGCAAAGGATGACAACTGGGAAGATAATGAAGAGGTCTGAGTGAATTGCCTTATTTTGTTGGTCCCAGTCTTTGTCTTATTCATGAATGTAACATCACAGTTACACTGATTAGGATTCAATGGAAATTGATACTAGTATTTATTGACAGTTTACAATAGAAGAGACAATGTTCTAAGTCTTTTACATTTATTAAATCATTCAATTTTCATAAAAAGTCCATGAGGTAGAGGCTATCATTGGTCCATGTCCATTTTAATGCTGCTGATAAAGACATACCTGAGACTGGGAAGAAAAAGATGTTTAATGGACTCAGTTCCAGGTGGCTGGGGAGACCTTACAATCATGGTGGAAGGCGAAAGGCACTTCTCACATGGAGGCGGCAAGAGAGAATCACAGCTAAGCAAAAGGGGTTTCCCCTTATGAAACCATCAGGCCTTGTGAGACTTACTCACTTCCATGAGAACAGTATGGGGGAAACTGCCCCCATGAGTCAATTTTCTCCTACTGGGTCCCTCCCACAAGATGTGGGAATTATGGGAGCCATAATTCAAGATGAGATTTGGGTGGGGACACAGCCAAACCATATCGTTCCCTATGTTAATTTCCTAGGGCTGCCATAATAAAGTACCAACAACTGGGTGGTTTAAAGAACAGAAATTTATTGCCTCACAGTTCTGGAGGCTAGAAGTCCAAAGTCAAGGTGTTAGCAGAGTTGATTCCTTCTGAGGGCTCTGTGGCACATTCTGGACCTCTCTTCTAGCTTCTGGTAGCCTTAGATGTTCCTTGATTTGAAGGTTTGGTTCCTATGTCATATTGTCTCTCCTTGATATGTATCTGTCCCTGGAGTTCAAATTTCCCTTTTTATAAGGACACTAGTCATATTGGATTAGGACCCGCCCTAATGACCTCATCTTAAATTGATCATCTGTAAAGACTCTATTTCTAAATAAGGTCATATTCACATGTATTGGAGATTAGGACTTCAACATCTTTTTGTGGGACACATTTATACCTATAACAGTGCCCATTTTAAAGCTGAGGAAACTAAAACACAGAGAAGTCTGCTAAATTGCCCACTGTCACCAAGAATGTAAGTAGTAGTGGTAGAAAGTCTGTGCTTTAACCATGATGCTGGATTGTCTTTTATGAAGGAAGCTGAGGTGCGGAAAGACTGGATGATAACACCACAAAATAAGTGCCAGGGTTGTGTGTGATTGGAAGTCTTGGCAACTCCCTTTCTGAAGCATTTGTGGACATGGTCTCAGTCTTCTAAAATGATTTTAAATTGAGATTTGCATTAGCACCATCTGAAGATATTTCTATCTGAGGAGATTGGTTAATTGGCACTGGAGAAGAACATTGAAATTCCTTTTACTGAATAACCTGCTTTTTAACTTGAAACTTCAGATGAAGACAAAAATGAAAGAATATTATATTTTCATGCCTACTGTTTTTTTTATTGAAATATACTTTAATATAGTAAAATGAGCACATCCAAACTATGTAATTTCATGCATATTGAAAAATGTAGGCTGAGTGTGGTGGCTCATGCTTGTAATCCCAGCACTTTGGCAGAACAAGGCAGGTGGATCACTTGAGCTCAGGAATTCAAGACCAGCCTGGACAACATGGCAAAACTCTGTCTCTACAAAAAATACAAAAATTAGCTAGGCATGGTAGTGGATGCCTATAGTGCCAGCTACTTGGGAGGCTGAGGCAGGATGACTGCTTGAGCCTGGGAGTCTGAGACTGCAGTGAGTCAATATCATGCCATTGCATTCCAGCTTAGACAACAAAGCAAGACGCTTAGACAACGAAGCAAGACCCTATCTCAAAAAAAATTATATACTTGTATATTACTAGAGGATCAAAAGTCTTTCACATTACTTTGCATTCTCACCAGCAGGAGACGTCCTTGATTACAGAGACTTTTGAACACTATTCTGATGGTATTATTTTACAGATGTGACGAGACAAAGTAGTGCATAGACCAGCCCTTATTTTATTTTTGTTTTCATTATTTAAAAGTATTTTTCCATTGTTTCCCTTGCATTTTCTTGGCTCAAGATCATCAATATTCTTAATATTTTTACTTAATTTTATCGGAGTTGTCCCTTATCAGGTACCTCCCTTGGTACATTCAATTCACAGCCTCATAAGGGTGTTTGAAGGGTTATCATGGCTAATATTTTCCTACCATTGATGCAAAAGCAGCAGGATTTGGGAAACTAGATAAATGCTTAAAGCAAGAAGGAGAAAGCAAGATCTAGGCCTAACAGTTTGTGTGTAGAGCAGTATGGTGACACCTGCTGTCTACTAACCTTCTGACACTTTTCTCCTCTCTATGTACCATCTCACAATGGAGAGAGGGAAACATGCTTCTAGTCTTGACAGCACCATCCTCACCTCTGAGGACGGCTTGATGCAGTACGTAAGTGATGTAGTATCAATGCTGGTGGTTGAGGTGGAGAGGGAATTTAGTCCCTTGAATTTTCTTTGTTCTCCTTTGTGTTCCTACAAGAATAATGGAATTTCAGGAAGCTATAGTTTAGAGACACATTTGAGATCATGCAGAATACCTCTGGAAAGAAGGTTTGACTAATTGGCCCTTAAGATTACATCCAGGCCAGGCGTGGTGGCTCACGCCTGTAATCCCAGCAGTTTGGGAGGCCGAGACGGACGGATCACGAGGTCAGCAGATAGAGACCATCCTGTCTAATACGGCAAAACCCCGTCTCTACTAAAAATACAAAAAATAGCCGGGAGTGGTGGCGGGCGCCTGTAGTCCCAGCTACTCAGGAGGCTGAGGCAGGAGAATGGCGTGAACCCAGGAGGCGGAGCTTGCAGTGAGTCAGGATCTCGCCACTGCACTCCAGCCTGGGCGACAGAGCGAGACTCCGTCTTGGAAAAAAAAAAAAAAAAAGATTATATCCAACTCTGTGATTCTAGAATTCATTTTTCAAATAAGTAAGTTGCGGCCCTGAGAGGTTAAGTAACCTGAAAAACCATCATACCAGAAGTTAGTGCAGAGCAAGGGCTATGACTTGGGATGCAAATTTCGGTGCACCCACTATCAAATCCAGAAGCTTCCCACGTTAGACCTAAATAAGAAGCTGGGTTCCTTCTGCTTCATTTTTGGACTTTTGTCTTTTACACAGACTCTAGGACCTCTTAAACCCTTGTTAAAATGTTCACTTACCAACTGAGGGCTAAATACGCCTGTGTGAAAGGTGGAGGTGAACATGACAGTACTCGGCACACCTACTTCTCTTCCATTGGCAGGACCACTGCAATCCCAACCAATAATAACTCACTAACCAAGCTCAACAAGACCCACATCCAAACACACCACTGTCTGATGTGCTTCAAAGTGCAAATGTAGGAAACAACTTCTCAGCCAGTAAGTTTGCTGTTATAACTATTCATTTGGAAACAAGAAGCAAAAAGAACAATATTTAATTAAAAGTTCAGATTTGTTTTGGATACCAAATCAAAAACTAGGATGTCTCAGATTTTACAAGTGCTCCTTCAGTCACAGAGATACACCGTGTGGAATTTGCAGTACTTTGTACTGCAGAGTAGGTTGTAATTGGACAGGTGAGTTCTCCTCCCTTTTCCTGTTTCCTCCCCGGGAGCTCAGGGGAATACAGGAGCTAGCAGCATGGAGCTCTGAATTGAGGCATGCCTAATCACAGTGTGCAGACAGTTCCCCTGTCTGTCTTAGTTCTCCTAACCAGAATTTATATTTACCAAAAGATGATCATACATAGTAGTAAGTAGAAGTGTTACAAAAGATATGGCAAAGAAAGTTTGGGTGACCATGAAGTAAACCTGGGGCAGCACAGGATGGAACTGAGAAGCAGTGTAACTGCCAACTGCCATTACCCAAGGTCAAAGACCCCTTTATGGATTAGATCTTTTCTTCCTTTCTGCAACACCTAACATACAGCTCTGAACATCCTAATTGCTTTTAGTCCTGCTGCAAGCACTGGATGACTGACTTACCTTCTTGGCCAGGTAACCCCTGCTATATCACGATATTTCATCTACAAGAAAAAGAGCAATTCTTCTCCAGCTTCCCTGCTTAACTTTCAGGAGATTTTGGCCCATGTTCTGCTACAGAAAGATTGAAGAAGACAAAGTACATTAAAGTAAATTCTGATCTTTATCCCCTAAGTATGTATGAGTATATGGTAACCAGTAATGATTTATACTAACACAGCTCCATCTGAATTCCAGAACATTTTCTAAGCAATGCTCCATCAATCCTCCAAGCAGCCTTTAACATAGATAGGAAAATGAACATATTTTCTATGACTCATAAACAATATGGATGCACTTAATAAATCCAGTTTTACAGATATTGTAATGATGATTCCTCAGCCCTAGCGAAGTCAGAGAAGTGAGTTCACATTTGGCAAGTGGTATGCAAATGCAAGAATGCCAACGGATGTGTTCCTACCTCATACTTTATGCACATTAAGTATATATTGAGTAGTTTATGGTTTCACAGAAAATGTCTTCCTTATATTTAAAAAAGTCCTTCCTATTTTTTAAAGGACAAAATCACTGCATATAATTGTAAATTTAAAATGTACTTAAGTATACTAAAAAATGAAAGTCATTCTCATTTTTACCCTATTTTTCACTCCTCTGAAGTAATAACTGTTAACAGTTTGTGCATACTTGCAAACATTTTTTCATATTCATATTTATAAAATATAAAGGTCTATATATTATTTTGTAACTCATTTTTATCACTTAGTAATACAGGTTGTGATAATGTAAAATATATAAATCTAATTTATGCCTTTTAATTGTCACATTTGTTGCTTTCAGCTTAAAAGATTTTTAACCCATACCTCATTGGTGATCGTTTCTGCAGTTTCCAATTATTTTCTTATTGCAAACAGTGCTACAATAAAATATTACCTTGAGCAGAAATGCTACAATAAGTATCCCCATAGCATTGTTTGCAATAAGAAAAAAATTGTTACAACTCTTCTTGGAGAAGGCAAGTGTGTCTTTAATATAAACTCACAGGGTAATTTCATATATCAGGTTTTTTTCCTATAATATAATAGTTTAAGACAAATATTTATTATTATTCATAGGATGACATATTAGTTTAGTGATTCTTTTAGTCTTGACTAGATTGATTCACATGTCTGCTGTAAGTAAGCTGTGGGTTGGCTAGATGTTACTGCTGATCTTAGCTAGGTTCTCCCATATGTTTGGGGGTTGACTAACTGTTGGCTGGCCTAGAAAGCCTCAGGATTTCTCCTGGAAGCCCATCCTGGGCATGTTTTCATGGGGAGACAGAGGGTCACGCAAAGGAGGTGGAACATGTAAATGTTTCTTCAAGTCTCTTGTGTCTTTTGCTACTATTCCATTGGCCACAGCAAACTTGAATCCAAAGTATGTGTGGTAGGGCATTTAGCATCAGTGTGAAAAACTAGAATAATTTTTGCAATCAATTTTCGTATATATTTTAACAGTTTATGGATATTGCCAAATTGCCCTCTCACAGGATTTAACCAATTTTCACTACTACCAGTGGTGTATAAGAGGATTTTTGGCAACAAAATTTAGTCTCCCAGAGTGAAAAATTAGGAACACAGGACAATCTGATTAGGAACACAGGGACAATCTGTCCCTTCTGATTTTTACTATTATGTTCTAGAACTACTGACCAAATTTATAATACTTATTGCTTTTTCTATTGTATAGCTTTTCTTAATAATTTATAACATTTACATTCCTTTTTACAAATTTAATTAAAGCCATATTAATAGTTCCTTTTTTGCCTTAGCTATAATTAAAAAGGAATTAATGTTTACTTTATTAGTCTTTTCAGAAAGCAGCTTCCACATTCTTAAGTTCTCTACTGTGAACCACATCTTAGTTGGGTAAATTTTGTTATCAGGAAGGTTTTCTCGCTCTGTCGCCCAGGCTGGAGTGCAGTGGCCGGATCTCAGCTCACTGCAAGCTCCGCCTCCCGGGTTCACGCCATTCTTCGGCCTCAGCCTCCCGAGTAGCTGGGACTACAGGCGCCCGCCACCTCACCCGGCTAGTTTTTTGTATTTCTTAATAGAGACGGGGTTTCACCGTGTTAGCCAGGATGGTTTCGATCTCCTGACCTCGTGATCCGCCCGTCTCGGCCTCCCAAAGTGCTGGGATTACAGGCTTGAGCCACCGCGCCTGGCCTATCAGGAAGGTTTTCAAAACATGGTCATGCATGTTATATTTTCTGAGATCACTCACATCTAACAATCTTTTTCTATTGCTTTTTTACATGAATGAGCTGAGGATAAAATTATTGGGTCCCATATTTCCCCTTATTTATTCATTATCTTCTGAAATTGAATGTTCTATGAAGAGCTTTGATATAGGTAATCTGCCCTTCCTTCCATTTATTTAAAAACATTAATTAAGCATCTAATGTGACAGGCACTATTCTAGGCACTGAGAGCATAGAAATAAACCACATACACACATACACACACACATACACATATACACTCACATACACACACACAAATATCCTTGCTTTCCTGAAGCTTAAATTCTTGTGAAAGAACATCTCTAATAAAAAGAAAAAGTAAATAATTATGTAGTATGAATAAATAGATTAAGTAAGTGAAAGTAAAACAAACAAAAAATTGAATGGTTTAAACAACATAAATTAATTTTTTCACAGTTTTGGAAATTAGAAGTTCAAAATTAAGGTGTTGGCAGAGCTGTCTCCCCTCTAAAGACACTAGGGAAGAATCCTTTCTTTCCTCTTTCTAGCAAGAAAGTGGTTGCGGCAGTGTCACTCCAGTCTCTGTCTCAGTTGTCACATTGTTTTCTGTGTCTCTGTGCGTCCTCTCCTCTGATAAGGTCCTTAATAGGTTGACTCTAATCCAGCATAAACTTACCTTTGTTTAACTAATTGCATATACAAAGACTCTATTTCCAAATAAGATCCCATTCTGAGGTTTAGGGTACACATGAATTTTTGAAGGACACTGTTGAACCTAGTACAGGAGCAATTGCTGCGGTTAGTATTATAGAGTGAAACCTTCAACAGTAGCAAGTACAAGAGTGTTGGTATTTGAGCAGTGCACCAGTGAAGGAAGATTACAAATCATGGTTTGTCCTATCTGCACAGTCAGCTAGCCAATATAACCCAAGGCTTGATTCTGGAGTGTCTCCACAGGTGGAATAAAATTAGGGACCAATGAGAAGAGGATTTGGAGGGCCACTCTAAGACAGGAAAACAAAACCCTTCAAGTTCATGAGTCCATTTGTTTCCTAGAGTATAAAGATGAAAGGCCAAATTGTGACCCAGCAAAAGACCTACAGAGTGGGAACTGCTCTGTAGCACATATACAAGGAATCTGATGTGATTGGATATCAATTAGAATAATGCCTTTGCCAATCCTCTGGCTCTACAGTCCCAGGTCAAGACTGTATTTGTCTTCTTTCTATCAGAGGAAGCCAAGCCCTCGGCTCTCATATGGGCCTGACATGGAGGAGATAGATCAATGAAGTGGGAGAAAATTAGCAATAGTGCAGTGGGAGGCGACACCAGTACTTGACATTCTATCTCCAGAAAAGTGGATGTTCATGATTGGTACCTTAGGCACCATCTGCTCATCCTGATTTCCTTTAATCACCAATGCCAATGTAGAAAGAGAGATGTAACTCTACACCTCTTTGCTTGAGCTTAGAGTCATTTTCACAACTCCAGAATTCTAAGAAAACTCTACCTAATGGGGAAAAAGTGTTTATGTTTTTACTCAGTTGTTTCATTACATAAGTTGATTATGTTTGAAAAATGAAGTGTATTGTTTGCTAGTTAAGAGTGATAATTCTTATTCACTTGCATTTCAGGAACCTCCAAATGAGGAAATCATAACTCAGGCGTTAAAAACTACTTTCTATATTTGAATTACTTTTTATCATTTATCTAAGACTTGACCATAAAGCTGGTATATAAATCTAATAAGGCACAAAATTGTGCCCTCACACAAAACGTGTTGTTTCAGTGATTTGAGGCAGATAAATCTGTTTTTGAACCCAAGTCACAGGTGGTGGGACTCCCTCATTGTTTGTACCTTATAAGTAGAAAGCAAAGGGAAAAGTCAACCAAGCAATCTCAGTTGCCAAGGAGACAGCATTTTCTACTGAATGAAGAAGAAATATGTGAGCTCCCCACTTTTGTTGACTCATTACAAGTCAATACCAATGATCCTGAATAAATGGTTTGTCAAACAACAGGGCCTTGTTGTCCTTTGCATGGATGGGAACTTTATACAGTGTAAAAATTCAATACTTACGGATTAATTTCTTTGAGAGTGTGGCCTTGCTAATATTGCCTTTTATATTACTAAGTAGATTTACTTTCTATATTTCCTCCTTCCTCATTGCTTAAGGGAACATTTGCAAGATTCATAGAAATGAGTCAATTCAGACTAGTACAATTCAAAATATGCAATTTGATTCATATTCTTCCAGGTTCTGAACAGCTACTAGCTTAGAAGCATGCTAAAATTATGCTGTAAATAAGCCTTTCCTATTTAATTGGCTTCACACAGTCTCCAAAGGCCACTCTCCTTGCTATTCTTATATGATAAGAAGATAGACCTTTGGTTGTGTGGACAGCAGAAATAGGCAGAAAGAACTCTTGCTCGTTCTTGATGTTCACAAGTTCAAATTATCACAAACAGAACATGAGCTGAGCCTGAGACAACAGAATAGTGGAAGGGACAGCCTACAAATCACTGTCTATTACTTCTTCAAATGTGGCACAATATGAGGCCCCTGCTGAGGGAAATATGACCACACCCTGATTGTATTTTTATCTGCTCATCTCATCAAGCTTTGATTTAGCAACAGCTGATTAGGCAACAGTTGTTGGAGGATATTGCAAGCTTATAAAACACTGAGATTCTTGTTTAAGGGAAGGGGATTAAAAAGACATCAGGAAGCATTACAAAACATTTCTTTAATGTTTATCTGGCCCGTAAAATAGTGCTGAGTACAAGTTGGAGAATCAGTAAATAGTTATTTAATGACCAATGGCTCTGTGACTAGTATACTGTAGCAAGTCCATAGGAATGAATGCTTATGGAGAAAGGAGGTAAAAAGTGAAAGAGGGAAAATAATTTCGACAAAAGCAAGATCTGTGTTTTAGATGAATTAATATGAAAATTAATGTACATTTCCTTTAACAAAACCATTCATGTTCTTAAAGCCTCAAGACTCCTAATTATTTTTATGAATATAAATGGCTAGACCTTTGTTACCCGATTGATTATTAGAATTGATTTCCCTGGATAGTCTGTTTCTTTTTTCATTGATTTAAATGCCCTTTGGAAGCTGAGCTCACAGATTAAAAAAAAAAAAAAAAAACAGCGTCCTTTCCAGACAGAAAACAGTATTCTTGGATCCAGGGTCCTTAGCTCTTTGGATCATTTAGTCTCTTGAAACTCTTAAGGATGAAGGTAGGGAGAATGTAGAAACATGGGAACTGAAAATTTGGGGGGTTGGATTTGTCCAGTTCTGCATCAGTTTCATTTTACAGCTTCCTCTTTTCCTTGTTTCATTTTCCTTCCCTCCACCACTTTCCTAAAATTGTCAGTTTCCTGGATGACCCAGACACCAGATCTATATTGCCTAGCTCTTATTGAATATTTCAAAGAAATGTTTGGCTACTAATCCATAGTATTATTAAATTGCAACCAAAAGCAAGCCTAGAGTCTCCTGGTTTAGGTTTTGAGACTATTGTGAATATGTAAGTTCAAGACAAGTATGTCCCTGCTTGGACGTAGACAGGAAAATCTTTACACTGCTGAATTAAGCTACAAAATCAGCAGTAATTACACACCTGCTTGTTTTTCTCTTACCTCCTAAAATTTCAAAATACATTGATATTTTAGTGAATATATTATAAAATACACTTAGATAATGTAGTTTACATTGTCTAAAATCTTACAAGGGATGGCTGAGACATGAGTGACAGAATTGTGCTGATGCCTTAGGACTGACACTGGAAGGACACAAAGAAGTAGCATTTGTCTAGCACTTCTCTATTCCAGGCTCCGTGCTAGATGCTTTAAATAGAGTATCGGGTTTTGCATTTAGAACAACTCTTTTAAGTGTTAAGTTAACATTATTATGAGGTTGAACTACATGAAATTGCCATTTTTGTAGGTCGAAAATGTTGCATATTGCAAGTTTCAAATGGTTTAACCTAATTTCTTTTTTATGGGGAAAGAGGGAGAGAGAGATATTAAGTAATTTCTCCAAATCACACAGTTTCAAACCCAGGTTTTATGACTCTCAAATCCTTTGTACTGGGCTGCCTTCCAAAGAGGCTGTTGTTACTTCCCTGTTTATGCTGGTGAAGTTATTCAATACGTCTGCACTATGATTTTCATACCCCCAAGTGATCTATTAATACCCACCCACCTCCTTGATAGGATTGTAATTAGGATAACATGAACTCCTATGTAAAGCTGTTTTGGGGAACGTGTCTTAGAATTGTAGGATACTTCTGCTTTTCAGTCCGGGAATGTGCCCAGAAGATATAACATCAACTAAAATGGAAAACATCTAGCTTCTCTTGATATAAAATATGTTTTTCTAGTTTCTTCCCTAACATCTCTTAAATTTCTTATAATTGGAAAAAATTATGTGTTACTGTAGAGAATGTCTTAGCTTAGGAATATTTTGCTTTTAGCATCTGAAAAGATGAAGACAGTATAAACACTACTCACTGGGTTTTTAGGGGGTGGTTAAGCATATTTGTTCAAAGAAAAGAGAAACCTTTATTGGAATCTTCAGGAAATTTGACTAATAAATTTATGGAATCACAGCACCTAGTATAGTTTTTCTTACATATAATAAGTACTTAACAAATAGTAAGTAAATAGAAACCAAAGGAGAGCGAATGAGAGATTCAAAAAACACTCATACTATAAACTCTAAATAACTCCTAATAATGCCTTTTTAGTTCTCTGATTTTCTGAAGATTATCTTACTAATCAAAGAGTATAATGATGTTTAGAAACTATTACAATGAATAAAGAAATTTGTTTTATTTGAGTATGTGTAATAGGGTCTGAGTGTATATATTTTTTTACTCTCTTAAGTGTGCCTAGAGTACATATGCACCAAGAACCCTACTAGATGCTAATGAAACAATGGTGACAAAACAGACAGGCTGTCTCCAGTCAGCTCACATTGTACTCTGGTACTCTCTGCCTAGTGAATTGATTTCATGAAAATTTCTTTGAGTAGATTCTTTGAGCAGAGCTTAAAGAGGTTAAAAGAAGGACAGTTGTCATGAGTAACAGGTGAGGAATATTTACAGGAACAGAAAATTGTTTGAAGACTTTAGGGACGTGTCAACACTTAACTGATGAAAATCATGAGGTTTGCTTGTCTAACTCCTTCTCCCTGGAAATCAGATGTGAAAATGTTAGAGATTTCAGAAAGCATATGGCGTTTAGGGACAGAGGCACTTGCCGCATAGCAAACGTCAGCCAGTAGGAATGAGCACATAGTAGCTTCAGGTGTGATCACCAGCTGTAGATTCTCTGTTCCCCACCCCGCTAATACTGGGACTTTTTACAGACATATATTTGCTCACATTTTCAGCAGAATATCCTGTAGTATATGTAGTAACTGGTAAGTTCAGCACAGGTGGTAAGTGATATTTACATGTTATTTAATTACAGAAAATTTTTAAAGAGGCTTCTCATGGCATGAAAGAGTTGGTATCTTTGTAAAAGGTGAGCAATTTTCTGCTCAGTGTATGAACTTCTACTCATTAAGACTACACCACAGTGGAATACTGTATTAATAATGATTAATACAGAAGTGATTATTAGCAAGTTCTATATATCTAATTAGAAGGATTTGGGCTATAACAAAGTCTGGGAATACAAGTTTGAGTACATTACCCAATATTTGAGAGGTGTCTAAGAACACATGAATGTGAGGATCTTGTGAAATTGACTGGAGATTACATTATGTTGTACAGTTAGAACCAGATAATCTATCAAAGTGAAAACCAGTGTCTGTGACATAGACACAGTGTCTGGGACTTGGTCCAGGATATTCCTAGGCAATGGCAGGCAGCAAGTCAATGTTGTTCATATGCTATGTGTACATGCTGTGAATGGATTCAAATCCTGATTTTGCCATTTTTAAAGATATCCACTAACAAAAGCTGGGTGAGACTCACTATTTAAGTGAGATCTGAAGTCATGGCTGTAGGGCTATAAAAGGCTGCACAGATCAGTAACAGTTATTATTTATGTGCACATGTGTGCCTGCATACAAAACAGGGAATAACATAACATTGCATCATTTAAATGAAAAAATTAAATATCATGCCCATGAAATATTTATCTCAGATGTAACTTCATGAGGGTTCACATCCTTTGAAACAGCATTAAAAACAATTTATAATTGAGTTTTACAAAGTATGAGACTAGATTCATTTAGTCTGATTTCTCTAAGTAGACATTGGTAGTAAAGCATTTCACAAAAGTGACTACTTCAGTGGAGGATATCCCACAGAAGGTAGGAGTTTAATAGGAACTCATTGGGTGTTGGAAGCCAGTGGCAGAAGTTAGTGGAAGCAGCGTGGATTTTGGGGGTGCTGGTTTGCTTATATGACACTCTCAAAGTCACACTCCTTTCCCCCTCCACATGGTTCTATTCATATCTTTCACAACGAAAGTCTTCATACAGCAATCCAAAGGCAGAATGAAACGTTTTTGCCATCCAAACTTGAGCTTGTTCAGATTCTGTTTCCGCCCTCTTTTGGGGTATAACTTGGACCAGTATGAATGCGTGGGGTTGGTAAGTGTATGTAACTGTAGAGATATCAGCTTAGGGTTGCCCATTTTTATAAAAATACAGGACACTCATTCCAATTTGAATGTCGGAAAAACTGTGAATACTTTCTTTAGCATAATTATGTCCCACATATTGCATGGGACATATTCATACTAAAATATATTTCTTGTTCATATGTATTTCAAGTTTAACTGGGCCTTCTGTACTTTATCTGGCAACCCTTATTTAGTTAGAACTTTGGTCAAGGAAGCCACCATTCAAAGGTTGATAGAGTTTTGTTGATGATGTTGTTTTGCACAGTGATGTTTGATTGGCCCTCTTTAGATAGTTGATATAGCCATTGCACTGTGATGTTTGATTGGCCCTCTTTAGATAGTTGATATAGCCATGGGAAATCAGAATTTGATAAACTGATAATCTTTTGTAATACGGTTTGGCTCCAGTATTCCTTGGAATCTGGGGAAGTTTGGCCTCTCCATGGGTCATGCTGTTGAATGAAAAGCAGGATAGAGTTCTGTCTATCCAGGCTTTTAGGCTGCTGTTCTAAGCAGGATCAGACTGGTTAATATGTGAAGTTGTTCTGTGTTGCTGTTTTACCCCTGTGTTCTTTGGAGTCTGTGGAGGTTTGCCCTTGCCCTTTAAAAATCAAATTACCACGGAAACTGCTTTACCCAAAATGTTAGTTTACAGCATTTGTTGGATTACTTATTGGGGTAAACAAAGTTTAGCCATGTGTACATGTTTGTAAACTGGTGAATTTGTATTGCTATCTCATGGCTAGTGTTCTGAAATAAAAGCTATTGGATTACCATGTGTGTATATGCATTAGATATGTTTATGTATATGCATATTTATTATGTTATATCTTGTAGCAACCAAATTGACTTATAAATAAAACAGCACTCATAAATTAAGTAAATAAGCTCAAAATATTTTTCAAGTTCATGTTACTTAAACAAATTTTTAACAAACAAGCTATCTTTAAAACTATGGTAAGATAAAAATAGAAGTGTCTTCAGATGTGTTAGAATATACTTTTTTCTGTGTTTTATATTTGTCTCTGCTGGATATGTTGAGGTGTCATGGTTTGGCAAGGAAGGTTATAAAACTATAAACTCAGCCAAAACAAAATGATCATTGTGTGACTTGACAAATGAGACTAATTTAATGTTGTTAGTTTAATAAAAACAGCTGAATCTTCTGGATTATTGACAAAAATACCTTTGTATTTAACTGTAAGGTTCTTAGGTAGGTGAGCACATTATAGTCACAGGCTATAAAAAAAATGGTTGACAAGGAAATAATTTGAAATAATGACGAGCTTTGTTTAATATCTCAGTTTTCAGAAGTAATTAAACTGTTAAAAATGAAAGAATTGAGTACATGCAAACAGGATAAATGTTGTAGGTGAACTTTTTGTGTAAAGTAAAATCTTAAAATTGTTTTTGATGTTCATTGGATGTCTGAGTTATTTACAATTAAGAAAGGGCTAGGATATAGGGAAATATGCTTCTAAAAATTGTGGCATAGTTTCATCTGTAAAATGCTAATATTTGACAGACAGTTCAGGATTTCTGGTTTCCATTTTCATTAAAATTTAAGGTGACTAAGAGTAAGAATTATAGTTAATGTACAATTCTGTACATAAAATGTGCCAAAGAGGGTATGTCCTTACTGAGAAAAAGAATAATTCTGAATAATTCTGTCTAATTCAGAAGTTATCTAAAGGTTAATTCAAGTTATAGACTTGAAAAAGTTATGTATGCAACAAGGTAGAAAGGAACAGTAAATAGGGGAGAGAGATGTGAAGAAAGTTATAGGTATGTATGTGTATTTTTGGTAAGAAAGGTTATAAATAAAAGAGAATAAGAGAATAATTTTGTATGAGAAAGGATCTTGTGTGGTAAATTTTTGTCCTGAAGTAAAATGACTTTTTTTTTTTTTAAAGAAAAGCTGGGATGAAACAAAGTCCTAGTAGTTCATATACGGTCTGTGTAAGTCATCATGTAGTTTTTCCCTCTGTTTCTCTGTGTGTCTATCTTCACACATATACAGAAAAAATAGAAAGTTGACAAAATTTAGATAGCAAAATATTCTTTAAAACCTGATAAAACAATTAGAGAAATTTAGCTAATTAACATTGCTCATAAAGTTCTTATTCTTAATGAAAGTAAATTAATAAATATTGTAAAGAAATACATTGGCAGTTTGGCAATTCTTCTTTAATATAGTTAAGCATGAAGCCAGATTTAACATGGAGCCAAATTTCCTATCATATTTGCATAGTACGGTACAGATAGTATTAGGATAGTTTTGCTATAGATAGTATATGCATAGTGCTGCATAGTTCTGCTTAGACAGTATTAGCACTAAACCATTTACTGGTCATGTGCCTAAAGTGACTTTCTTAATGGCATAAAATGTATAGTGGCATTCATGGACATTAATTTGTATACCAGGAATGAGATATCCATTATGTTTCTTTTACATTCTAGGTAACACTGTATCCTCCAAGGTAAATTGAATAGGAGAAGAATTTGATGTTCTTTAATTGTTTGTTTTTGCTTTTAATTTTCATTTATTTACTGTTTGTTCTTATTTAGTTTTCACTTATATATACATATACATGTATGTATACATTGATTTTTTTTCTAATTTCTAATGGAAAGCTTGTATTTGGTTCTGTGAAAAGTCATTTTGTTTCCTATGCATTTACAACAGTTCATTATTTGCTCTGTTTGTCTAAAGTTTCTAAGCTACCTTTGTCAAACCTCCAAAAATTAATAGAGCATATCAGCCATTTTAAATTGGATTTGTTTTTCTTACCTCTGATGATCTTGAGAGCTACAAGAGCTTTAAGGTTCCTGGCAAAACATAAAATTAAATTAAAGACTTATTTTTGTAAGTTCTGAACAGAAATAGTATGCTGTTAATTTTGTTATTTGGAAAAGTAGGTGAGAGTAGAAATGTTTAAATATACCGTTTATTTCCAAGGTAATTCAAGTCAATCAGATCTTTTTCTTTAGGTAATGAGGAAAAACTGTGATATGGTTACAAAATTTTAATGCTCAGAAAGGACTGGCCTTATCCTTAGAGAAATCAAGATTTCTCTTAAATTACTTTAGTTTTGTTTACCATTATTAAAATTAAGTGACATTCACGAAATTTAAGAGTAATTTTAAAAAGCAAGACTTTCCAGTGATATTTGATCCTAAGCCTTTTATCACTGTTAGGCCTTCGCATATGTACTTGAAAATAAAATAGGTACAAGGTTGCACTGGTTTGAAGATTCTAGTGATGAAAGTTACCTAATTAGTTGTCAGTACTGTATCTAGAAATCCGTCTTGGAAATTTGTGATGATGCACTTTTAAATCACTGAAAAGAAATTATTGTGTGCTTGTTCTTACTTTATCCCTGTTTTGTTGTACAATATTTAAGTGAAAGGAGACTATCTTCATACTGAATTTCAAGAACTGATATTTGTATTTACCATTTTTAAAATCATGTAATTGTCTTACTATGATCAGTTTGGCATAGGACATCTCACATTTTTTATGCTTTTGGTCACAGTTCTGTCACTAGAAGGCTAGCAATTATACGTATGAAAGGAGTAACCTGATGACTTTAATACAATGGTTTGAAGTGCTGACTAGACAGCGAATCAGTGTTTTAATTTGTAACATGTTAGAGAAAATTATAGGACTTTCTAAAGTATAAATTTCCTATTAACTAACCATTGTGCTGTTAAGTGACAGGGCTTTTACTCTTGGGTCTGAAAAAGGTACTGACTCCTGTAAATTTTGAGCATTTATACCAGTCAAAGCCTCATCTTCAGACCCAGGAGAAGGTGACAATCAAAGTGAACTGCTTTCATGAGACACAGGCCAGAAATTAAAACTATTCAATCCCTCTAGGCCAAGGGAGTATCACAAAAGAGGTGAGCAAGTGAGATTATAAGGGCCAATTCTGAGTGATAAAGTTAGTCAGAGATTTTCTGTAAATTAGGCATTAATATCAAAAGCACAGTGATACAAGGCCAGTGTCTGGGCCTCCGTGTTGGAATAACAGGATTTTCTTGAAGCATTGATCTGCTCTTTAATAGAAAATTGTAAAGATTATAAAAGGTTTATGGAAATCTTACCTTATGGTCAAGCTAATTGGAATTAAATAGATTTGTTTATAAGAATTGGAGTTAAATAGATTTGTTTATATTATTAAAATTAGCTTTTGCATTAATAATAAACCATAAAAGGGTAAAATCTGGTTATCTCATTTGAACAATCTTTTTTTGTACTATTAATAAGAGATGGTCCTGTGTGATTTCTCTTTGGTGGAAGTGGGGAACTAGAGAGAGAGAAAGATTGTATTTCAGAAGAAAACTATGGTATTATTAATAGATTAACCTTTGATTCCTGAGTGGCCACCAGGTCGCTCACGATACAGAGCTGCCCACAACACTTCTCCTAAGCATAAGCAGCCAGAAAGATCCATGACCAGATTCCTCATGAATGAGAAACTGACAAATGAGAAGGGATGGGGTATTGAAACCAGCCCAATTGTCCCATAGAACTGATGTTTATGGTTTCTTTCAATAAACATAGGAATTGATCCTTCCAGTCTTAAAACTTGAGAAAGTCACATTTATATGAGTTTCTTTCTCAGGAAGCCAAACATCAGGCCTCCTCAAGAAACTGAAACTCACCAGATTGCAGCATTTGGACAATGAGATGCCAAACCCCTCACCCATCATGATTGCCTAACTGACCACCTGCTCCCTGTTGACAAACTCCTCTTCCTTGCCCCTCCCAAATTCCTGTCTTCCCACACATGGTTACATTTCGTCCCTGCTACATTAACTCCTAACTTTAGTCAATTAGGGAAATAGATGAAATTAAGACTGATTTCCCATCTTCTCAGCTGCAGCACCCATCTAATTAAAGTCTTCTTCCCTGACAATCCTGGTTGACTTAGTGATTGGCTTTCTGTGCAGTGAGCAACAGGACCTAGACCAAACCCCTGGTGTTTTGGTAACAGAAGTGTGATATTAGAGTGTGAACTGCTAACTGCTTGTGACTTGAGTTCGATTTTTAAAAATTCTAGGGACCTTACTTTTTCCTTGAACAAGATAAGAAATTTGGATTAAAGGTTTGGTTTGCAACCCTGAGTACACATTAAAATCAACTGGGAAATATCCAGAAAAATACATCCCAAGATGACCATATTATTTACCATCCAATGTCCTTAAAGAATAAAGGGGCAGCTAAAAATAATAAACAGCCACCAATTGTTCTGTAACAGGTTTCACATTGAACTATCCCCCAGGGAAACTGGAATGTATTTTTCTCCCTATGAATTCCTAGAAATTATTAGTTAATTGGTCTGGAATGAGCCTCAAAAATCTCATCAGGTGATTCCAAAGAACAATTCACTTTTGAATCACTGGAACCTTCTACCTCTTGAAGTCCTTTTCAATGCATCTGATAGGACCTTGCCTCTTTTGTACTATGAAACCAATAATTGACTATAAATAGGTATCTACATTTTGGGTATTTGTATTTTGTCCTCAGTTGGCATTATTTGCTGCCTTTTTATTGAGTCTCCTTTCTATTCTTTTTCTTTCTTTCCTGTGACTATATAGACCAGAGAAAGGCAGGAATAAGAATCAGAGGAAAACCCTGAGGCCCATTTTGCTTATTTTTCTTTTATGAGAAATTCAATTCTAAATCAGTTTCTCTGGAACCATGACCTACCACAGAGAAAGTAGATTAAAAAATTATTGTGGCCTCTGGGAAGAGCATGTTTACTTATTCCTGGATTCAGGTCATGTTAGCGAACAAGGATAAATGGCACATCCAATTAAGGTGAGCACTAGGAATTGCACGTGAAGCATTGCTCTGACAATTACTGGCCATAGCACCTCAGCATCTCAGCTTGCCCAGGGAAGGTACTGAACAGTCATCTCTTTCCGATGAGAGAAAACCACACTTGTTATTTAAGTAGGACTCTATCTGGTAATGCAGAATTTTTTATTGCTCTTTATTAGCCTCTTGTAAGATACTACACAAATTTAAGAACTCTGAAAATGATGTGCCCATCAGCGTATTTATTTATGCCATGTCTGTGATCTCCAAAGGGGTGCTCCTTAGTCATGCATTTGTCATGCCATACGATGCCATGTATCCATTCAGATGTTCTTGGGTAAGGGTGGACAAGTGAACCAAAGGCAGCCATCGACATAGCAGAAAAGGTGACAAGACAATACAATTTCCTTTCTCTCAAGCACAAACGGAGAAGGAAGGCAGTTAATGGGTGGAGGTGGAGCAACATTTATAGGTTGTAATGTAGGAAAGAGTGGAGAGACTATGAAGGGCCACTTGCAACCCAAAGATATAAACAATCAGAAACTACGAGAAAGCAGATGCAGTGTGTTGAAAGTGTAGAACTAGATGTACCATATGACCCAGCCATCCCATTACTGGGTATATACCCAAAGGATTATAAATCATGCTGCTATAAAGACACATGCACACGTATGTTTATTGCGGCACTATTCACAATAGCAAAGACTTGGAACCAACCCAAATGTCCATCAGTGACAGACTGGATTAAGAAAATGTGGCACATATACACCATGGAATACTATGCAGCCATCAAAAAGGATGAGTTTGTGTCCTTTGTAGGGACATGGATGCAGCTGGAAACCATCATTCTTAGCAAACTATCACAAGAACAGAAAACCAAACACCGCATGTTCTCACTCATAGGTGGGAACTGAACAATGAGATCACTTGGACTCAGGAAGGGGAACATCACACACCAGGGGCCTATCATGGGGAGGGGGAAGGGGGGAGGGATTGAATTGGGAGTTATACCTGATGTAAATGACGAGTTGATGGGTGCTGATGAGTTGATGGGTGCAACACACCAACATGGCACAAGTATACATATGTAACAAACCTGCACGTTATGCACATGTACCCTAGAACTTAAAGTATAATAATAATAATTTTAAAAAGTGTGGTATATGAACATTAGTTTTGGTCTGTTAACTGTTAGTTAGTAGTCTCCAATAAGCAAAGACAAAAAGAAGCAGCTAAGCTTTTAGACTGCATAGAAGCTTAACATTGTTTTGACTCCAAATGTATGGTTTTGTGTTTTATAAAAGTACTGGCCTATGATGGATTGAAATGTGGGGGAAGGATGTTCCTTTACTGTATATAATTTGAGGAGCACTGGATTAGAAGATGATGGAGTAATGGATCATGGTATGAGAAGAAGGAATCACTTTGAGAAGTGCAGAGTCATATTAATGACTGAGTTTTAATGAAGATTTGTGAATGGTTGTTGCTGAAGCCCTTAAAACTGTCTTGATCCTCAAACCATCCCACCATCCTATCCTATTTTTCTTGGGGTTTAATTGACGAGTTTTTCTGTAATTTGAGTGAGTTTCTGTTCCTTGTAACTAAATAACCAAAGAATATAAATGGAAGAAAAAAAAGAAACATTTACAAAGTTGTGCTGGGGGTTCTAACTTATTATACCATAGGATCGAGGAATGTCTTTACATCTTTTGTGGGTATATTAGGTTGTCTTATCATTTTAAATTAGAAATGTGTGAAGGAAACAACAGAATGAAAAAACTACCAAAAAAATTGGATAAAAAATTTGTCAATCATGTATGTGATAAGGGATTAGTATCTAGACTATATAGGGAACTTCTACAACAACAACAAAACAAATAGCCTGACTTAAAAATAGGCAAAGGATATGAACAGACAATTCTCTAAAGAAGATATACGAATGTTAAACAATGAAAAGATGCTCAACATCACTAACATAAAAGAAATGCAAACCAGGACCATAACAAGATATTACTTCACACCCATTAAGATGGCCACTATCAAAAAATAGAAAACAAAAATGGTTGCTGAGGAGGCAGAGAAATTGGAACCCTTGTGCCCTGTTGGTGGGTATGTGAAATAGAGCAGACATTATAGAAAGCAGTATGGAGGTTCTTTAAAACATTAAAAATATAATTACCATAGATACAGCAACTATACTCTGGGTATATATCCAAAGAATTCAAAGCAAGAACTTGAAGAGATGTTTAAACAGCCAGTTTTACTTACATCACAATAGCCAAGAAATGGAAGTAATGCAAATGTTTATCAATAGATGAATGGATTAAAAAATGTAATATACACATACAATGGAATGTTGTGCACACTTAAAAAGGAAGGAAATTCTAAAACATGTTATAAACAGTGATGAATCTCAAAGACATTGTGTGAAGCAAAACATACCAGTCACAAAAGGACAAATACTTTAAGAATCTACTTATATGAGGTACATAAAGAAGTCAACATCACAGAAGCAGAAAGTAGAAAGGTCATTGCAAAAGGCTGGGGAAGTGGGAGGGAAAATTAGTGTTAAGTGGATATAGAGTTTTAGTTTTGCAAGATAAAAAAATTCTTGAGATCTGCTGCATGACAATGGGAATATACTTAACGTTACTGAAGTGTACACTTAAAAATGGTTGAAATGGTAAATTTTATATTATGTTTTTTACTGCAATAAAAGAAAGAAGAGTCTGGGCATGGTGATTCACATCTGTAATCCTGCTTGAGGCCAGGAGTTTGAGACCAACCTAGGCAATATAGCAACACTTCATCTGTATTAAAAAAGAATTAGCTGGGCATGGCTACATGTGCTTGTCCTAGGTACGTGGTTGGCTTAGGTGGGAGGGTTGCTTGAGGCCAGGACTTCAAGGTTGCGGTGAGCCCTGATGGCATTGAACTCCAGCCAGAACAAGACCCTGTAAAACAAATAAAAAGAAGGAAGGAAGGAAGGAAGGAAGGAATGTAGGAAGGAAAAAGAAAGGGGGGAAGAAAAGAAGGAGGGAAAGAAAGGAAAAAAAGAAGGAAACTGGTGGCATAGCCATTCAGTCATTCAGGGCATATCATGAATTTGTACTTGACCTTATCCTGAGACTGACCCCTGGAGCATCTATGTTCCCCGGGAATATTGTAAAACTGAACCAAATATATAGCTAGGGATTCCAGTAATTCTGCTGAGAATTTTTTTTTCTTTGCTAACCTTAGTCAAAGAATTGAATTCTGGGGGGTCTAGGAGTTTTCCCAGTCAGAGACACAGAGGTAGGAGACACTGAGGAGCTCCGAGGAGCAGTTGTGAAGACATCTGATACCACAAGGTTATTGGTCACTGTGTAGTAGGTCGGTCCCAACTGTGGGGGGCCCACACAGAAGATAGGCCATGTGTTTGACCAACAGCATGGTGGGATGGTTTGGAATGGTTCAACATGGCAGAGAGGAGTGATTAGAAAAATAATCAAGAGAGGTAGTAAAACACAACATCTGAAGCACAGGGAAGCCAGGATGCAGGTGGCATCTGAAATTACTGATTGATAAGGCAATTCCATACTCCTCCCTTCTTTGAACTAAAAAAATCTGGGATATTTATAGATACCTGAGAAGGAAGAAGGGCTGACATTCTGTTATTTTTTAGGCAGTGCTCTCAATCTGTTGGATCCAGGAAGTTTTTAAATTCAAGAACCACCTGAGTTATCATTACAATTTGTTTTGGGGGACAATGAAATATATAGACTCAGCCAGAAAGAAGGGGGTTAGGGGATTCTTAGCTGTGAGTATGTGGATAAAGTTAAGAAGGTGAATTGAGAAATCAAACAATTGAGAATGGCAGATGCCAGACTCAAGAACATGAATTTATCCTATAGGCCACGAGGAGCCAATGAAGACTGCAATGTAGTGTAATGAAATAGGGGAAGAAAGATTATACAATATAGATTTAGGTTTGATCCATGTCTGCAGGATGGCTTGGGGTTCATGCCAGAGGATCTGGCATAAAGCCTTGTCAAACTAATGGGGGCCTTGATCATAGATGTGAAAGAGGAATGCTAAAGACTGGATGTGAGGGACATGAAGAAAACAAATGTCAGTAAGACTGGGGACAGATTAGATGTCTAATTAGATGACTTACTCACTTTAATCTCTTGTATTAACTTTAATTGTTAGATACAACATATATTAAGCTACAATTCAATTAGTTAGTATGCAGAGTGAGTTAAATAGGCCATAACACATCCTTCAAGAGTTTCTAATGCATAATAGGCAATCATAGTTTTAAAAAGCACATGAAACAAATTCTGTAAAATCTTATTAAGAAAAGTAATGATTAGGAAGAGTCACCTTAAAATAGTGTACGTTCTGAGTTACAACACACTTTAAAGGAAATGCAGTTTTATTGGTTCCAAGTTTATATAGAACTAGGTGTTCTAGGTTAATATTAAATAGAAGAAGTTCTGTTTTATTAACAGATAACATTTTAAAAATTAATATTAGTATTAATAGGTAAAGTTTTTCTAAATAATTTTTAATCATAAAATTTATCCAATCCATTAAAAAGTTTGGGATAAATTTGGTCTGAATTAAAGAAGTCCTTTAAAAATATGTAATTATATTTGATGCAAGTGTAAGATAATTTAGAAACCCAGAGAATAATATAAAATTCTGAGACGAGGATGTTAACATTTCTCATGGTCTGCCAAACCATCTGGGCAGCAATTCTAGAGGAGGAATTCATGGAGTTGTTTCTGGAGTAGAAGAAGCAAAGTACTTGTAGGTTTGAGCCTGTGCCTCCTATATATTTGTTATGGGCTGAATTGCAACCCCACAAAATTCGTATGTTGAAGCCCTGACTCTCTATGTGTTTGGAAATAGGGCTTTTAAGAGAGTAATTAAGATTAAATTAGATCATAGGTATGGGCACTAATCCAGTAGGATTGGTGTCTCTATAAAAAGAGAGAGGGATACCAGAGCTCTCTCTCTCTTTCTGCGAGTGCACAGAGGAAAGGCCACCTGAGAACACGGTGAAAATATAGCCGTCTCAAACCAGATCAGTTCTGAACAAGATGTTGGTTGTTATTTTGGGATTTTCTCCTCACCTTTGCTAGCTGAAACCTTAGATGGTTGAATTTACATTATAGCTTCATGAATTAATTGAATTTACTTGAATTTAAAAGATTAGTGAAACTGGCTGGTTTTCAAAGCACCTCTGACCTCTAATATGTTTCTCTATCACGTGGACTTGTGTTGTCATAATTAAGATTTTACCACCCAGAATGGTAGGCAACACAGAGAACTGGAATATTTCTTCTTCCATTTCTTTCTTTCTGTTTCTCTGTCTTGTATTATATTGAAGAGAGTGTACTTATGAACTTAAAAGGGATAAGGAAAAATTAATATTCACAGAAGTAGATGAAGTATATATGCCTTAAAAAAATCTGTCATATGGTTTGCAATTGTTTATCGTATTTATTTTTAAACATCGCATTAAAAAAGCTGACATTCCTGTGGCCTTGGAACTAGACCCCAGCTTTCCAGGAAAAGTAATTTTTTATGGCAATTAGATGACTTAGACCAAAGCTTTTAACAACTCAGAGCCTCTCAAGCAAGAAGATATTATCTCAATTCCTTTGTTAGGAAAGAAGATTTAAATTTCATTATTACTTCTTATCCATTTGGGAAAATAATGCTTCTGGTAAAAATGCCTTTATTGTGTATATTAACATTTAAGATTTGCACATATAATTCTGTCCTAACTCCTCTAAGCCTGATCAAGCCAAAAGTTGAGAATTGGGAATTATTATTTAAAGAGGACTCAGTCAGAAAAATGCCTGAGTTACATTTATTCAGATTTTAATCAATTAATTGTTCATTTAATAACTTGCTTATTTATTTTTATTTACTAGGTACCTATATCCTACATAACACTATGGACAAATATAATAAAAATCAAAATATTACACGACTAGAAATAGCTTACTTTAAGTCAACTTCCTTCCAATAATTTTAGGGCAAATAGATGAATTCTGATATTTTTTGTTGAAATAACTTCATTTAAAACTGTTGGTGATTCTAGCTTTCTCTTGAATCTTGTTAGAAAAAGCATATGATTGTGGCTTTGAATTTAATTTTACAAAGTGAGGTTTTCCAGCTTCATAATAAACTACAGACCTCATTTCCAAGGGAATCAGTCATAAAGGATGGAGAGTAAATATTAATGTTCCAATTCCTAAAATGTCCTTTAGATGTCTCTGTTTCACATCTCATGTGGACCAATACAGCAGGCCACTGGGAAAGACATTGCCTGAAGCTGACTTCCCGACAAGTTGAATTTGTTCTCAAAGGACAAACGAAGCTCTTTGAAAATAGAATTTGACAAAGTTAATGAAAGAAAAATGTAGATGATGGCATGCAAATATATCATTACTACTTCATAATATTTTTATAACCCAAAAAATCATCTATAATGGGGAGATGTCCTTTTCTACTTAGCTTGCAGGCAATTCTGTTGCATAATATAATTTTAACACTATTTGGTTTTATACTGCAATCTGTGTTTTTATTAAAGCATATTCATTCAAGGTGGTCTTGAAAGAATCTTGAATGAACAGTAGAATGAAAGCTAAGATGGGATATTGATAAAAGACAACAAGTAAACAGCTAAATATTGCGCATTGATAAAACTTAGCCTTTCCCCCTCTTAACACACAGAAAGTGAGCAGCTGTGGCTTAGGTCCAATGGGCAGTACATTAGAGGATTTCTCTCTGGAGTAGTTGATTGGCTTAAGGGAAAAGATCTACATACTCTGAGATTTCTGGGTTTTAATCACCCTGCAATGAGGCCCACCAATTAAAATGTTCTGCCACCCAGACAGAGCTACTGATTGATTATAAATTTGAATAGGTAGCCAGGGACCACTAGACATGTGAAGAAATCATCTCATTTGAAAGTCAGAGCCAAGAGCAAGATGAAAGGAAGGCAGAAGAAGTAAAGACAGTGTAGGAGCAGAAGAAAAAAATGATAAGATAAATATCCCAGGGAACGCAGGAAATATATTTTACTCCTGAAGCAATAACAGGGAGCTATAAAAATAAGAGAATAAGAAATTCACAAGAAAAGTATTTTCAGCCAAAGTAAAAAAATTTAATAGAAATACAAAAGATGAAGTGAAGACTCTTCCAGAAAATGAGAACAAAAAGAGAAAGATATAGCAGATAAGAAAGAAAATATTTTTAAAAAATTAGTCTACCAAACCAGGGTCAAAATGTTTAACTATTATGTCTTCAAGAAAGGGAATAAAAATCAGAGAGAAAGGAGAAAAAATCTTCAAGAAATAATGTAGGAAAACTTATGAGTATTGAAAGCTTTGCATTTCTAAGTTGACAGCCCTCTGAGTGCCCAAAAATGAATGATAGAAAATCTGCATCAACATATAATATCATGAAATTTCAGAACCGTGAGGATAAAAAGACAATCCTAAAAGCAGCCAGCTAGAAATAACAGGTCACATTCAACAGATGGCACTCAAACAATGGAGAAGTCCCTTCAAATGTGTGAGGAGAAATGAATTACATCCCAGAATTCCATGCTCAGCCAAGCTATCAATCAACTGTGAATGTAGAATGATATTTTCCAATATGTGGGATCTCAAAACATGTGCATTCTGTTCATATTTCTCAGAACACTATTATGTACTTCACCAAAAGAGGACCAACAAAAAGAGGAAGCTTCTGCATCCAAGTAGAAGGTGCTACATGGCAGGAGAGGGATAAAGGGACTATCTAAATGATGGTGCAGGGAAGTCTCAGGATAATAGTTGTGTAATGAATCTGAGAACAGTCAGTTCAGGTCAGAAAAATTAGCCCAGAGAACTTCAAGAAGTATGTTTCCAAACTAAACAGAACTGATATATTACCCAGTGCTGCACATCTGATTACTGAAAATTATACTTCGAACAAATCAAAGATAATAAAAATACTATTTTGTTTTCATTGTCCCATTATAATTTTTCAGTGGTGGGATGTTTTTACTCCTTTTCTTCTGAATAAATTCTCTAGAAGTCTACATAGCCAATGAGCTCACTCCTAGAAGCTATAAAGCCCTGGAGGCAGAAACAGACTGGCTGTTTACAAGCCTGTTTCTTTTTCTTCTGTTGCACAAGCATAGTGTTTCCCAGCTTCTCTTGCAGTTTGACATGGCCACGTAACTGAGTTCTGGACAATGCAAATGTAAGAGCAAATAACATGGTACTTCAGGGCCATGGCTCATAACAAATCTTGATACAAGATGCTTCATGCTTTTTCTCCTCTCAGATTCATGCAGAAATGAATCCAGTGGCTCCAAAAGCTATATGTTAATGATGGTGGAACCCTAAGGTGGAAAGAGACTGGGTTTCTAAATCACTGCTTGGTGCTTGGAGCATAGTCAACTGTGAATCAAGAACAGGCATTTCAGGTGGTAAAAAAGTGTACTTCTACTGTCCTACCATCACAGCACATCTCGCAAAACTGTCCTCTGGAGACCTGGAAGGCAAACCATGTTTCTAGTCAGCTTATGGCTTTGGGAAAGGGTTTGGAAAGTCACTCATGGGCTTTACCTTGTGTTTCCAGCAAAGTCTTACTATAAAAGGATGAGCTTAAGAAAGACTTGGCTATTTTGAAAGCAGAAATGAAAGTGAAAAGAAAAAGACTGGAAATTTGGGCCCTTGAATTTGAGACTTCAGTCTTAGATATACTCTGAATATTTCAAACAGACTATCCAGTTCCAGACTATAAATAAAACTGCATTTGGTTTAATATCTGATCTCAGTGGCTCACCTGAGGTGGACCAGCTGCTTCCCGTGGGAGAGGGGCAGGTAGTTTTTCTATCCCCTTGCCCACTTATATGCTGCTTATAAGCTGTCATTGCTGTTGCTATGGGAATGGAGTCAGAGGCTGGAAAGGAAAAGGAGGCAGGGAATTTGCTAGTTCTGATACTGTAAGATGGGCAGATGTTTGCGGGTGACTTTCCCTCTTTGGGTTGCTTTGGTGCTCTGCAGGGTCACCCCCTGTGGGGCTCATTTGGCTGCAGCCACTGCAGCTCTCTAGCCCACTGCTCAGCCCCTGGGTTTAGGGAACCACTATCCATGCTCTATTTTGGTTAGAGGCTCATTACACTTCCAGAAAGTCCTTCTTGGACAGAGCTAAAGGTGGCCCCCAGCTAGCTCTTTCCTGAGGTCCTCATCTCCTTCACCAGAAATACTTTACTCCCCAAAGAGCTCACCAGCTGCCCCTCCTGTTCCAATAAACCTGTCAGGTGCCAGTCTTACCCTCTCTCAAGCTCCAGGAGACTTATCTCAAACCCGCCAAGTTGGCCCAGTGAAGCCCTTTTTGCAAAAGATAGCACTCCATTGCTCCCCTTGGAGAAGGTGAAACTCGTCTAGCAACACATGCAAACACACACCCCTCTTAACAAATTGTTCTCATCTCCAATCTTTGGACCCTTTTGTATTCTTCAGTGGTTTTGGAGCTGCCCAACTGGTTCTCTGATAGCTCCTTTGAAAATTAACATTTTGGTTTGACAATTCTCTTTGGAATTTCACATATTATATATTGTGGTGAAAGCCGAAACTTCCAATTTAATGTTAATGAGGAAAAACTCACTGTTTCCTTTACTCTCAACACTTCACTTCTGACACCAAATGTGTGGGATATTTTTTTCCCACACCAATCAGTTCTCTCTGGACAGCACTTCTGTGTCCTACAATTCAATTACGGTACTATCTACCTTGCAGTTAGTGCAGACACTGTAGGTCGAAGCCTCAGTCCCACAAGACTGCGCCCCCCACCCCACCCCCTTCACTTCAGATGCCAGTGGCATGGCGTGGATATCCACATTACCCATAACATTTGTCCAACTTGGCTACAAATTGAAGGTTTCCACGACTTTCTCCTGAGGTTTGATATTTTGCCACGATGGCTCACAAAACTCAGGGAAACATTCACTTATGTTCACTGGTTAATAACAAAGGATATGACGAAAGATGCAGATGAACAGCCAGGTGAAGGCGAGGTCCTGAGCAAAGGAGCTTCTGTCCCCGTAATGCTGGGGTGTGCCACCCTCCTATCCTGTGGATGTGTTTACCAACCTGGAAGCTCTCCAAACCCTGCCTTCTAGGCATGACCAATTATTAACCCAGTCTCCAGCTCACAGTTTGAATTATGGCTTGGTGTTTCTGGAAAACAGCCCTCATGTTGAGGTTATGCAGCAGTCCACCAAGTGTTGCCTCATTAGAATAAAGGCAGTCTTATTGCCCAGGAAATTCCAAGGGATTTAGGAGCTCTGTGGCAGGAACAGGAGGCAGAAACCAAATATATATACTTTTTCATATCACAAACATCCTGTTACACTGTATTAGAAAAAATACTATACTGCTCTTGGAAGACTGAGGGAGATAATTAGTAATAGGCACAAAGAAATCAATTATATAATAAGACTATTGAAAACTAAGCAATTTAAAATTCCACATAAACTGAAAAGTTGTATAAGAAAGGTAACTTCCTTCTCTCTCTTTCAACCCCTGCTGTACTACTACAAGCTACTCCTTGACTCATCATTCAGGGAACGTGAGTAAAGGGGATGGGCCTCCTTACCCCTAAATATTCTTTTATTATTATTATTATTATTATTATTATTATAATACTTTAAGTTCTAGGGTACATGTGCATAACGTGCAGGTTTGTTACATGTGTATACTTGTGCCATGTTGGTGTGCTGCACCCATCAACTCGTCAGCACCCATCAACTCGTCATTTACATCAGGTATAACTCCCAATGCAATCCCTCCCCCCTCCCCCCTCCCCATGATAGGCCCCGGTGTGTGATGTTCCCCTTCCCGAGTCCAAGTGATCTCATTGTTCAGTTTCCACCTATGAGTGAGAACATGCGGTGTTTGGTTTTCTGTTCTTGCGATAGTTTGCTGAGAATGATGGTTTCCAGCTGCATCCATGTCCCTACAAAGGACACAAACTCATCCTTTTTTATGGCTGCATAGTATTCCATGGTGTATATGTGCCACATTATAAATCATGCTGCTATAAAGACACATGCACACGTATGTTTATTGCGGCACTATTCACAATAGCAAAGACTTGTAATCAACTCAAAACCCCTAAATATTCTTAGCAAATTAATAAGGAGGTGACAAAAGACTCGAAAGGTAGCTTTTCTCCTACCAGGTCGCCCATCCCAAAATATTAAAAGTAGCTAAATAAAATGCATTTCTTTTTGTAATTTGGTGTCATTGTCCTTAAAAAAATGAGGCATGCTTACTGAGCTCTTTGCCCATCCCATTTCTAAAATTAAAAACCTCAGTTTCAATCCTGAATCTGTTCTCTGGCTCATTCTTCCTGCCATCAAATAACTATACAAATACAGTCAATCTTTGGCTGGTTCCATGATTGACATCTTAGAACATCAAAATTGGGAATGGTATGGCCCAATTGCCTTAATCCTGAAATATGTTATAAACCAACCATTGGAAGAAA